>NC_134690.1:217612265-217862265 GCF_050947455.1 Rhinoderma darwinii | reverse complement strand
GATAGATAGATAGATAGATAGATAGATAGATAGAGATATGACAATTAGAAGATGGATAGATAGATAGATAGATAGATAGATAGATAGATAGATAGATAGATAGATAGATAGATAGATAGATAGATAGATAGATAGATAGATAGATAGATAGATAGATAGATAGATAGATATAGATATGAGATAGATAGATAGATAGATAGATAGATAGATAGATAGATAGATAGATAGATAGATAGATAGATAGATAGATAGATAGATAGATAGATAGATAGATAGATAGATAGATAGATAGATTGATGCATAAATGTATGGATACATCCTTGCATGTTGTCCCTTTAGTCTAACAGATATTATTCCATACTATACTATAACTTAAATCTATATAGATATTAATATCAGGATGACCGAGCGCTACTATCCCACGCATGCGCGTACGAGCAACTTAGGCATGCTTTCCATAATCCAAAATGGCGTCTATGTCCTCATTCCCTTACGGTGCATGCGCCGCTACGTTCTGTTACCCTGAGTTTAATTTATTTCCGGACATGCGCACCTGCGCTGCCCGGACGCCGCTTTCGGCTACACCCACGGTATGCTCAGAGGTGAATAGATAGATTTTAACTCACTGCACCTTTGCACTAATCACCTTGTGATGATTTTTATATTTTATTTGTCTGTATATACAAATACAAACTTTTACATATGTATCCAACTTCTGTATCCATATTCACGTATATGTATTGTAATTTGCACAGTCCATGTACAAATGTCTGCATTTTCTTTTGATTACTGTTAAACAGCACTTATGTTTGAAACCTGTTATAATGTGTGAACTCACACTAGTCATTTGCTTGAGAAAGGCTCCAGTGGACTGAGCTGAAACGTCGCACGGGCAATAAAGTACCCATTTTTTCACTTGATCTTTGGAGTTGCTGCTCATTTTTTCGATTTGTATTTACCTGGAACTTGGTTTGTTCCTCAGAGCTTGCACCCACACGCTGCCAGTGCTGCCTAACTCTGTATACATTGGCGCAAACATTGGCGCACTCATAGTCACTCCACAAACGCACCTGTCAGATCACAACCAATTACTTCTATACATCAAATCCACAACCAAACCATCTGCACAAAAACCACATCAAACCGGCCTCTTCAACCTGCCCCCATCTTATAAATGGTCCAAAACGTCAACTATAAAATATAAAGAGACAATGAACAGACCAGAAGTGCAGGAGATGCTTCACAACCTCTACAACAAGGTGTATGAGACCAGCCCAGGAGGGGTAAATCAGGCCGTAAATGACCTCAATAATATATTTTATACCATGGCAGAGAAGTCCGACCTGAAAAGATGTGACTACAAGAGGCCACAAGAAATACATCCTAACGGTTGGTTTGACCGTGAGTGCAAAGAAGTACGGAAGACCCTAAGAAATGCCTCAAATAAGAAGCACCGAGACCCAAACAACACCGGTCTGAAGGAGGCCTACAGCAACATACAGAGGCAATACAAGACCATCCTCCGAAAGAAAAAACAAAGGCACATCTCCACCAAACTTACCCAACTCCAAGATGCCCTCCATGACAACTCGTTCTGGGAATTATGGAAACACATGGGCAAAAATTGCAAGAAAACCAACCTTCATATTAAAAATGGCAACATCTGGCTCCAATATTTCAGGGACCTCTACAAAGATATCCCGAAAGAAGAACAAAGCCAAGAACAAAAACAAATAATATCAAAATTGAAGGCGATGGAGGAAACACTTAAAGATTCTCAAAACCCCCTGGATACACCAATAACACTGCAAGAAGTAACAGAGAGAACCTCAGACATAAGGTGTAAAAAATCCAGCGGCCTAGACAGAATCTCACCAGAAATGATAAAACACAGCCCGCCAGAAATACAGGCCGCAATAGTCAAACTATTTAATATAGTGCTGAGTGCCGGCTACTTCCCGCAAATCTGGAACCAAGGCCTTATAACACCAATCCACAAGAGTGGGGACAGGTACGACCCGGCCAACTACCGAGGGATATGTGTCAGCAGCAACCTGGGGAAACTGTTCAGCAGCATCCTGAATAAGAGAATCCTCAGCTTCCTCTCCCAGCACAATGTCCTCCACCAAAGCCAAGCTGGGTTCATGCCAAACCACCGCACCACTGACCACATCTACACCCTGCGCAGCCTCATCAAGAGCCACGTCCACAATACAAAGCATGGGAAGATTTACGCCTGTTTTGTGGACTTTAAGAAGGCATTTGACTCAGTGTGGCACCCGGGCCTATTCCTGAAACTGCTGGAGAGCGGAATAGGAGGTAAAACCTATGACATCATCAGAAGCTCCTACACAGAGAACAGATGCAGCGTGGAGGTGAACGGGAGAAGAACGGCTGATTTCCAGCAGAGCCGAGGAGTCAGACAGGGCTGCAGCCTCAGTCCAACGCTCTTCAACATCTACATCAATGAACTGGCCACAGCTCTGGAATCCTCCTCAGCACCAGGTCTCGCCCTCCATGACACCCAGGTGAAATTCCTGCTGTATGCAGATGACCTTCTGTTACTATCACCAACCGAGAAAGGTCTCCAAGACAACCTGCAAATCCTAGAAAAATTCAGCTCCACGTGGGCACTACCCATCAATGCCAAGAAAACCAACATCATGGTGTTCCAGAAGAGAAACTCAAAATCCCCCAGGCACCCGACCTTCACACTAAATAACGCCACAATCACAGCGACCGACAGGTACACTTACCTGGGCCTAGAAATCAACCAATCAGGAAGCTTTAAACAAGCCATAGAGATTCTGAAAGACAAGGCGTGCAAAACCTTCTATGCCATCAGACGAAAACTCTATCATCTCAAACCACCAGTGACGGTCTGGCTGAAAATCTTTGACTCCATCATCTCCCCAATCCTCCTGTATGCCAGTGAAGTCTGGGGTCCGGACACATACCCAGACTGGTCAAGGTGGGATTCCAGCCCAACAGAAATCTTCCACCTAGAATTCTGCAAACACCTTCTCCAAGTCCATCGGAGCACCTCAAATAGTGCCTGTCGGGCAGAACTGGGCAGATTCCCACTACACCTCACAATCCAGAAGAGGGCGCTATCATTCTGGGCCCATCTACACAGCAGCAGGCAAAGTTCCTATCACCATAAAGCCCTGTTACACCAAGGGGTCCCAGGTAAACCAGGCCCCCCAGAACATCTCACCCTGACCCGGCCTGAAGAAAATGTCACCCAGCGCGGCCTCACAAAAGCCGAAATCAAGAAGACAATAAACAAAGGCCAAGAGGAATATATCAGTGACTGGAGAAACGACATAAAGACATCCCAGAAACTGACAATATACCGGAGTCTACAGCGGGAATATAAACTGGCGCCATATCTGGAGAAACTGCCAAACCCCAGAGACAGACAGATCCTGAGCCGCTACAGACTGAGCGCCCACAACCTGCTCATCGAACCCGGACGCCACAGACAGACCTACAAGCCCAGGGAGAGCCGACTGTGCCAACAGTGCGACCAGGAGGCCGTGGAGGATGAGGCCCACTTCCTGCTACACTGCTCCAAATACTCAGCAGTGAGGGACACTCACTTCAGGAGACTCTCTGATCTCTTACCGGACTTCAGCTCCATGGAAGAGCAAGAGAAACTCTACATCCTGCTGGGTGAAGAGGAAACCACAGTGGGCACAGCGGCACAATATGTCACTGCATGCCATAAACTGAGAGAGACATGATATGCCATGGACTTGTATAACCCCGACCCTAGATATGTCCCTATCCCCCAATCCCTCAGTCCCTATTCCTCATTCCCTTACTTCTTACTTGCTTTGGCAATGCTAATATGTATTTGGTCCTGCCAATAAAGCTTCTTTGAATTGAATTGAATTGAATTGAATTGAATTGAATTGATAGATAGATAGATAGATAGATAGATAGATAGATAGATAGATAGATAGATAGATAGATAGATAGATAGATAGATATGAGGTAGATAGATAGATATGAGGTAGATAGATAGATAGATAGATAGATAGATAGATAGATAGATAGATAGATAGATAGATAGATAGATAGATAGATAGATAGATAGATAGATAGATAGATATGAGGTAGATAGATAGATAGATAGATAGATAGATAGATAGATAGATAGGTAGATAGATAGATAGATATGACAATTAGAAGTGGATAGATGATAGATAGATAGATAGATAGATAGATAGATAGATAGATAGATAGATAGATAGATAGATAGATAGATAGATAGATAGATAGATAGATAGATAGAAAGATAGATAGATAGATGACTGCCTCCACTTGTTGTTCTTGCACTCCTCCCATTCTGCCCTGGGTGATTTTAATCAGTTCAATGCTGGATCCTACCATCCCCAGGTATATATGTAGGCTTATACCAAAAAAGAAAAGAAAAAAATCCAGAAATATATCAAGGCACTCTCAGGTAAATATAATTTATATAAAGTCAATTTTATTAATTTAAACCTCCGAATATTTTCAAATACATTAATATATACATACAAAAGGTTTTAAAAAAAATTTCTCCTGGCCAAGAGATGAAGGATGACATATAATCTGATACACCTTTACATTGAATCGCTCATACAATACGTTTGTTCTCCCTAAGCATAGGGACAGATAATAAATTTGGAACAATCGCTAGGTTGTGTTCACACTTGCGTTTTTTTTTTTTAACTCAATAAATTTTTATTGAAATTTTTCACCACATATTTAACAAACATTTGTTATTCAATGCATAAGGTATGTAAAACTTGCATCTTCTTGCTAATATTTTATATTATACTATATTATACCGACATATCATCAAGTTACCTTCCATTAGGCGAAAACACTATAACTTTGCAGTTAAACCTTACATTTGAGATAACCCATTACCTATGAGATGTACAATATTCCTTTCCGTATTTAGTACTATCTTATCTCATCTTTTCTTTTGGGGCCTAGCAAATTATACTCTTTATTTCTCTATTCTCTTCTCTCCTAATTTGCATTTCTTATTTAAAAATTTTCCTGTCCTTTCTAAGAAATAATGTTGTGGACACTCTTTAACCATGGATCCCAGTCTGACTCATATTTAGGTATTGAATGATTCTTGTATGCCATCATCTTTTCATGTGAGCATGTGCTATTAACGTGTGCGATAATTTCTGTCATTGAGGGAGTTGTTATACTTTTCCAGTACCTGGTTATTGCTACTTTGGTCGCGATGAATATGTGGGCGGCTATTATTCTAAATTCTCTCGGAATGTCTTCAATGTTTAAAAAAACTAGTGCTAATGAAGGGGATGGAATTAGTGTAATCCCTACTATGTCTGACAGTAGTTGAAATGAGTTCCTCCATATGCTTTGGATTAATGGACAAGTCCATAAAATATGTATCAAGGTGCCTCTACTTCCACAATTCCTCCAACAGTAATGTGAGGCCTCTGGATATATGCGTTGAAGTTTATCTGGCGTGTAATACCACCTGAGTATCGTTTTCATCCCTGATTCATAATGAAGAGTACATTTCAAATGTTTTGCTATGAAAGTAAGTGCACTAGTCCATTCCTGCTCCGAATGTACCTTCCCTAGTTCTCTCTCCCAAGCAAGGTAGGATGTAGACTTTTCAAACATATTTTTAGCTCCTAAAAGATCATATATAGGCCTCAGTCCTTTAAGAAGCCTTCCGGTTTGAGACCACATTCTGAAAATGTCCGCATTGGCTGTAACCTCGAACGGACACTCTGTTTGCATGAGATGTCTGATTCTCAGGAATTTATAAAATTCAGTATTTGGGATATTGAATTGGATATGTAAGAAATTAAATTGTACCAATTGGTTATCCTCCATCAAAGATGACATCTGTGTAATACCCCTTTCCTTCCAAGACCGTAGGTTCAGGTCAGGTATAAGGAGCTCTAGTACTTCTATCGGTGCAATTGGGAGTATAGAAAATGTAGAAGTAACGCTAAGTGTGTGGAATTTATTCCAATTTTGTAAGGAGGTAGCAAGAAAATATGGCAAGTGAGAGTGATGCGCCTTGGAATGTAGCTCTCCTAACAGAAGAGCTTTTAAATTGGTTATGGGGGATACTGATGATTCAATATGTACCCAATGTTTGGAGGTGTCTCCCACCCACCAGTCTTTCAATTGGGATATCTGGGTTGCTAGATAATAATGCTGAATATTTGGTAAACTCAAGCCCCCACATTTTTTCCCTTTATTCAAAATCTTAGCTGCTATTCGCGGTTTCCTCTTCTGCCAAATATATGCGTTTAACAATTTATTTGTTTTATTAAAAAAGGAAAAGGGCATTTTAATCGATAGTGTCCGGAACAGGTAAAGTAATTTTGGAAGTACTAGCATTTTAAAGGCTGCTATGCGTCCTATCCATGAGACTTCATTTATTGCTAGTTGTTTCAGTTCTAATTCCATTTGGGATAACATACTATGATAGTTGGCTTGATATAACTGCGATATTTTGGGAGTGATATTTATCCCCAGATATTTTATGTGAGATTGTTGCCAATCCAACTGGAATTCTTTTTTCAAAAATTCGCTTTCTGCTGGTGAGCAGTTCAAAGATATAGCTTGGGATTTCCCCATGTTAATTTTGTAAAACGCTATATGTCCAAATTCCTGTATGATCTGGAATGCTGCTGCCATTGAGGTTTTTGGTTTTTCTAGGGTTAATATTATGTCATCTGCATACAAGGATATACAATGCTCACGCCCTCCTATGTTTATTCCTGAAATCTCCTGCTTCTGTCTAAGAGCTTGAGCCAGAGGCTCTATAGAGAGGACAAAAATCAAAGGTGACAATGGACATCCTTGTCTTGTCCCGTTTGTTATTTCAAAATCTTTAGATAAGGCACCATTGACGAAAACTCTTGCCGACGGGACTGTATATAAAGCTTTGATTGCATTTGTAATAGAACCTTCAAATCCCATTTCTTCTAACACTGCAAAGACAAATGACCAATTTACCCTGTCAAAAGCTTTTTCTGCGTCTAGAGTCACCATAACTGCTTTGGTTCCTTTCCTGTTTACATAGTCTAATATATTAAGAACCCTCCTGGTATTTTCCGTGGCCTGCCTACCCTTGACAAAACCAACCTGGTCCCTGTTGACCAAAAGTGGGATTACATCTGATAAGCGGTTTGCTAATACTTTAGCATAGATTTTTAAGTCAGAATTAAGAAGTGAAATGGGCCTAAAGTTTTGTGGTGTATCTGGTGTTTTCCCTGGTTTCGGAAGTGTCACTATCACTGCACTCAACGTTTCTTTCGGAAAAGAACCTATTAAAATTGCGTGTTTCAAGATTTCAAACAGATGGGGGAGGAGAACTTCTTCAAAGGTTTTATAATAGGCTCCAGATAAGCCATCAGGTCCAGGGGCCTTATGGAGCGGAAGAGCCCTAATTATTTTGGAAATCTCTATTTCTGATAAAGGAAGATTGAGATCTTCTAATTGCTGGGGTGATAGACGTGGGAGATGTAAGTTAGTCAAAAAATCCTTGACTACTTGTTGGGTTGGTTGTGGATTTGCTGAGTGAGACTGTAGATTATATAGGGATTCATAGTATTTTTTAAATTCCTGCGCTATGTCTTCAGGTGAGTATTTTTTTGTGCTACCTATCAGGTCTTTTAGAAATGGTATTTTACTTTTCACCGCTCTAGCCTTTAATCTATGTGCCAGAAGCTTACTAGCTTTATTATCTTGAGAGTAGTACTGTGCCTTAATGGATTGCAGGTTTTTTTCATACTTGTACATTAAGCAATCCTTTAATTTAATCCTGAGATTCCTTATCTTTTCATTATTGGACTGGGAAACCTTCACCTTATTCTGGGTTTCTACTTGGCGCAATTGTGTTGTCGTTTCGTCAAATTGTCTCTCCCTTTCCTTTTTTGCTCTATGACCCCACTTAATAAAAAGGCCTCTCATGAACGCTTTATGCGCGTTCCATATAATAAAAGGGTCACTAACAGAATTCTTGTTCAGCTTAAAATATTCCTCTATCCCTTTACCTAATTCCTCCTTATATTTAGGGTTAGACATCAAATATGTGTTGTTTCTCCATAAAAAGTGAGATGTTGTGCTATGAACATCTCTAATATTCATAGTAATAGCCGCATGATCTGACCATTTAATCAATTCAATAGAGGATTTTTCCACATTTTGTATCAAGGAGCGGCCCACTAGAAATAGATCTATACGAGAGTATGACTTATGTACTGGGGAATAAAAGGTATAGTCCCTTTCTGTGTCATGTTGAATACGCCAGATGTCGTATATATTTTCCCTAAGTAGAACATTTGCTAAGGATTGGTAATGGGTTTTATGGTCACTCGTGGAATCCACTGTGGGATCATGGATAGTGTTAAAGTCTCCACAAACTACCAGTTCTCCTCTTCTAACCTTATTAATTTTTGTAAATAATTTGTTAATGAATCGAATTTGGTGTGTATTTGGGACATATGCCACCACAATTGTAAATAGCACATTATTGAACTCTCCTATCTGAATAATGTATCTCCCTCCTGGATCTGAAAAGGACGCTAATGGGTTAAAAGCCACTGTATTTCTTATTGCCAGTAATACCCCTCTCTGTTTTTTATTGTAGTGTGAAAGGATGATGTTGGGGAATTGAGGATGTTTTATTCTGTGAGCATCCTGTTCTATTATATGGGTCTCTTGCGCACAGAGTATATCCCCTTTCAATGACAGAGCTTCTTTCCACATAAACGCTCTTTTGTGAGGGCTGTTCAAGCCTTTCACATTCATAGATACAAATTTAACCATTGCAGTATAAAGTAGAGTCGGGAGTATGACCTTGAGGCCTACCATGGCATGCCTGTGACCCTATGGGTCCTAACTGTTTATCAGATCTGAGAGGAACTACTTGTTTACCCCTGTACAGCAACCTTGTAGTTCTCCCTTTAGGCCCATGTATGTCTATGGTATTATCTTCCAACTTCAACAATGCATTATTTAAACAACATTGATAACAAATCAACAAATTTGGGTGCCTCAAGACCCTATCAGGGTCGCACCAATCATACAAACATTTTGAACACATATACAGCTGCATAAGCTGCTGATGGAAATTGGGACTATTTCTCAGGGCTCGAATCCCAGAGACATGTCAGAACCCCACACGGCAACCGTGTCACGTTGAATTAAAGACTCTTTAGCGAGGAAGTCTCTTTCGTGGTGGCACCTTTTGCCAATCTTGCCCAATGTGACTGTGTAACCGCTCTTGATCCTCCATCCTCTCCGGGTAGGGAAGATTTCTAGATTGTAAGAACTTTCGTCCCTCTTCTAGACTTGAGATAACATGGAATGTTCCGTTATGACGTATCAAAATTTTAACCGGGAAACCCCATCTATATGCGATATTGTGATCTCGTAGAGTTGCCGTTATCGGTGCCAAGCTTTTGCGCATGCGTAGAGTGGCTAAAGAGAGATCTGCATATAATTTGATATGTTGATATGGTGCCGGTATATCCCCCATCGACCTTACCGCGGCCATCAACGCGTCCTTGACGTGATAGTAGTGGATCCTGATAAGGACATCCCTAGGCAAAGTTTCCGGTAAGTGCTTCGGTTTTGGCAATCTGTGTGCCCTATCTATTATGATGTCAGTAGCTGAGCTTGATGGTAATATTGCCATCATGAGTGCTTGCACATGTTTGGTGAGATCCACATTTTGAATCTCCTCCGAAATTCCTCTCACTTTCACATTGTTCCGCCTGGAACGATCTTCCAGATCAATTACTTTGGCTTGCAAACTTTCAATTTCTGCTGCCATGTCTGAATGCGAATCCACTAGATTATTATGAGATGTCGCAAACTCTCCCATTTTGTGCTCCATATGATGAGTTCTTTGCCCCAGTCCCTGTAGTGTAGCATTAATGGGGGCTAGTAAGGCAGTGAATTCTGCATGCATAGAGGTGCTAAACGCTGTCAGCATTTCTTTCATCAGGGTGCCCGATGCTGGACTATCATTTGTGGGGATGTCCCTGAGTGGCTGAATCCCCGAGGGCGAACCCCGGGATTGAGAGTCTCTCTCTCTTACCTCGGCACCTCGACTTATCTGCTCCTGTAACTTGAAGCGCTGCTTCTCCGGGCTGAGTGAAGGGGAAGATGGCGTCGACCTCATGGCGCCTCCGTCACTAACCTCCTCCAAGCAGTCCTCTGCCAACGGACTGTATCGGGATCCTGAAATTATCGTCTGTGTTGCCCTCCTAGATTCCGTTGAGGTAAGTATGGATCGTTTCATCTTCTGTGAAGAGCTTGCGGAGTGAGGTGAAGCTGGTTTTCCCGGGCTTGAAGAAGAAGGAAGTAATGTGAGGCCAGCAGCCCCGTCATCTCCCTCCCGGTCTTTCTCAAAATAGAAGTCCAGTTTGCCTTGTTGCTTAAGGCTTCTCTTGCCCCTTGTCATCATGAGCGGTTATAACCACTTTTTCAAGTGCCGAAATCACTTGAATAAGAGCCTAGCTTTGAAAGTAGCTTTGGTGTTGCCGGAGCTCCGAGTTCAAGCTGCCATGTCTCTCGGCTGCCAAGCCACGCCCCCCACACTTGCGTTTTTGGACAGAATAAATTTTATATGCTCAAGGTGGCCACCATGCCTATTCATGACAAGTGGGAATATCTTTATCTTTATAATCTCCTATATAGTGGAATTCCAATCCTGGGAGAATAATCATCCCACGGCACATAAGCTGTCTTGACGGCAGATCCTTATATTGTTTAGCTCTTCCCTCCTATTGCATATAGCATTGGATTTTGGGGATAATAAATAATAGGCAGTCTATTTAGTAGACGCAAGGTTTAAGTATATCCCCCTCGATCCTCTTTGTTCAAAAGGCAATCAGTTTTCCAAGATTTCGTAAGATAGCTTGTATTTTTACCTCTAATGTTCCGGTGAGCCTCTGTAATCCATGTGCGGGAGCAATCTGTTAACAGGTGGGACGAAAAGGCCTTCCAACGGCAAATTCCAGGCTATATATTCATCCGTTTCTCAACCCACTTTGGAGCTCCACCGCAAGGTCAGATGGCTTAATACCTGCTTACTCCACACCGTGCACAAGGCGGTACGAGGTCCGGGAAGGCAAGAGCATAGGCCGGCAATAAGGTGAATTGCAATTCACATGATGTCTCCTTCCATATCATGTCTCCAAGTTTGGTCAGGGATTTGCAGGGCCAGGTATAGACGTCACTACCTGCCCAACTTGATTAAGTCAGCTGACGCGTTTCATCCCTACACGGGATTTCCTCAGAGCCGTTTTAGCAAGTGTAGCCAAGGGCATTGTATTTATAGTGTCCCAACAGTTATTCATTGGTTCCTCAATTGCAAGTTTAAAAGAGGCTTTATTTCATATATATATATAAAAACAGATGTGTATAGATTATATCATGTCATCTTTGCACAATATATTTATTTGTAATTTACAGTTCAAAAACGGAAAAAAACTTTTCCTGTACATTTTAATCCGAACAAGTAAATAAATAGATAATTCCTTTTATCATTAACCCACATCTATACGATATTTAATTTATTAACATAATAATGGAGGATCAGTGGTATGTCTCGAAAACCAATACAGATAATCTGTTTAGTCTGACACGAATAGCAAAGGACAATATGATTTTTCACAAAAGAACTATTCCAGATTATAATTTATTCCCGGATCATAGAAAAACGGAAAACAAATTTCTTCCCATCCCCCAATGCATCCGTTCTAATCATATCGCCAATTTCTCACCTTTTTTAGCGTCATGCATTGACTAGATTATACAGTCTCTCGGGGAGGGCAGGGAAACACGTCTCATGCCAAAAGGCAATATAACCTGTGTCCCCACCCACCCCGAGAGTCCGCAAATCCATTGCCAATCTGCCAGAAAGAAAATTCTTTCAATAACGCAATCTTAATACATAATTTTTATTAATATTACCATTCTATATGGAACCAACAAGATATTCTCTGATCGATATGTCAGGTGCCTACTTATAAAGAGGAGGAATTATTTATATTATAGCGCAATCTGATCATTTCATAACCTTTTAATATGAGTTTCAAAAAGCCAAAATAGGACCATCTATATAAATATTCCATATTTCAAAGACAATATTTTCCATTAATTTTAATTATTTTTGTTTTCATCACATTCCAAAAATAGAGTCTTTGGATAGAGATATTTCATATCTACTGGGATTACCATTTATTTAAGGGAACCATAGGGAAAACAAATACAAATACAGATTCTTTTTCTTTTTCATCATATCCCAAAGTTGTAGCCTTTGGATAGGGATATTTCATATATACTGGGATTACCATTTATTCAAAGGGACCATAGGGAAAAGATAGGGAAAACCGATAGACCCATGTGTTGGCACCATATAGTATTCATATTCCCCATTGGGAGTGAAAAATTTAACCGTTTAATTTAAAATTTAAAATGTTTTTATTTTCAAATTTTTATATTTTTAATGATAGGGGGCAAGTGGAGACCGCTCTGGACGCTGGTAAACAGCCATCCCAGCAGTAATCAACCTGCTCTCAACATTTTAAATACTCAAAGAAACATATTAAATTTTATTTCGTTATTTAGTCCCTTAGGGTTTAGGGTGCCTAGCGTATAAATCCACATGGTTTCCTTTTGTAGAAGTATACGGTTCCGATCACCCCCTCTTCTATCTTCAAATAATTGATAAATTCCCATAAATTTCAAACCTATAGGTGACTGTCCATGATGTGTCTTAAAATGTGCTGCTAGTGGATTCTTCATTTCCCCCTTGGTGATATCAAAAATGTGTTCACTTATACGTATATGTAACTCACGTTTCGTTTTCCCGATATATTGTTTCCCACATGGGCAGGTAACAGAATATACCACCATCGTTGAGCGGCAATTGATAAAATTGTAAACTTTAAATTCCTTTTTATGTTCACTATCGGAAAAAGTATCTGATTTCGTTACATATTTACAACATCTACACGAGCCACACTTAAACATTCCCTTTGGGCGTTTTTGTAGCCATAGGTCCCGTTCTGGGGTATTTCTCTTAAATTCAGAGCTGACCAATTTATCCTTTAGTGTAGGTGCCCTTTTGGGGACCATACTTGGAATGTTTCCTACTATTGAGTTGATCCTTTTATCCAATGTTAAATATGGCCAGTTCTTTATCATAAGATTCCGCAATATATCCCAGTGGGATCCATATCTGGAGATGAATCGAACTCTGTTATCACCATTGTCCCCCTTGTCTCTCTTCATAATTTCCTCTCTATTTTGTCTAAGTGCTCTATTATATCCTTTTTTAATTAGTTTCTTAGAGTACCCCCTATTTGATATGATCTATAGATATGAGAGCGATAGATAGATAGATAGATAGATAGATAGATAGATAGATAGATAGATAGATAGATAGATAGATAGATAGATAGATAGATAGATAGATAGATAGATAGATAGATAGATAGATAGATATGACAATTAGAAGTGGATAGATGATAGATAGATAGATAGATAGATAGATAGATAGATAGATAGATAGATAGATAGATAGATAGATAGATAGATAGATAGATAGATAGATAGATAGATAGATGACTGCCTCCACTTGTTGTTCTTGCACTCCTCCCATTCTGCCCTGGGTGATTTTAATCAGTTCAATGCTGGATCCTACCATCCCCAGGTATATATGTAGGCTTAGTCCCAGTTCTGGGTGTATGTGCAGCGTAGGTTCCCACCTTACAGAGGTCGCCTTGTCGTGGCAGGTGGGCTAACACTTTTTGATCAAAATGTGCACTAAGAACCTCCCTATTTGTAAGTAGATTTAGCTTTAGTGCATATTTATTTATATTTAGTGGTTTAGGTGGCATTAGTGTCGCAGTGTGCTGTCGCCATTTTTTGTCTGCTAGATAGAAAGATAGATAGATAGATAGATAGATAGATAGATATGATCTATAGATATGAGAGCGATAGATAGATAGATAGATAGATAGATAGATAGATAGATAGATAGATAGATAGATAGATATGAGAGAGATAGATAGATAGATAGATAGATACAGGGGCGTAACTAGGAAAGACTGGGCCCCATTGCAAACTTTTGACTGGGGCCCCCCTCCCCTGGGTGTCACATAACCCCCCCCCTTGTAGATAGTGCATTTTTTACAGCCCCCCCTGTAGATAACGCCATACAGCCCCCCTCTGTAGATAGCGCCATACATCCCCCTGTAGAGAACGCCATACATCCCCCTGTAGAGAACGCCATACAGCCCCCCTGTAGATAACGCCATACAGCCCCCCTGTAAATAACCCCATACAGCCCCCCTCTGTAGATAGCGCCATACATCCCCCTGTAGAGAACGCCATACAGCCCCCCTGTAGATAACGCCATACAGCCCCCTGTAGATAACGCCATACAGCCCACCCTGTAGAGAACGCCATACAGCACCCCCTGTAGAGAACGCCATACAACCCCCCCCCTGTAGAGAACGCCATACAGCCCCCCCTGTAGGGAACGCCATACAGCCCCCCTGTAGAGAACGCCATACAGCTCCCCCCCCTGTAGGGAACGCCATACAGCCACCCCCCCTGTAGGGAGCGCCATACATCGTCCCCCCCCCTGTAGGGAACACCATACAGCGTCCCCCCTCCCAAAAAAATGCGACCTACAGTGTGTCCTACAAAATACATGCATCCCCTCTCCACAGGATCTCCACAGGATAGGGGATACATGAGTGATCGCTGGCAGCGATAGGGAGAACGGGGGACTGAAAGTTCCCTGAACTTCTCCATGACAAACCTCTGACTTCCGGCGTCTGCGCAGCTCAATAAAAATGAAAGGAGCGCTGGTCACGCATGCGCACAAGCACGACCGGCGCTCCATTCATTTCTACGGAGCTGCCGACACAGACCCCGGAAGTCCGAGGTTTGTGATGGAGAACTTCAGGGGACTTTCAGTCCCCCGTTCTCCCTATCAATGCCAGCGATCACACATGTATCCCCTATCCTGTGTAGATCCTGTGGAGAGGGGATACATGTCCTGTGGAGATCCTGTGGATAGGGGATACATGTCCTGTGGAGATCCTGTGGAGAGGGGATACATGTCCTGTGGAGATCCTGTGGAGAGGGGGATACATGTCCTGTGGAGATCCTGTGGAGAGGGGATACATGTCCTGTGGAGATCCTGTGGAGAGGGGATACATGTCCTGTGGAGATCCTGTGGAGAGGGGATACATGTCCTGTGGAGATCCTGTGGAGAGGGGATACATGTCCTGTGGAGATCCTGTGGAGAGGGGATACATGTCCTGTGGAGATCCTGTGGAGAGGGGATACATGTCCTGTGGAGATCCTGTGGAGAGGGGATACATGTCCTGTGGATATCCTGTGGATAGGGGATACATGTCTTTTGCTCTATTTTGCGCCTTCAGGACCAGACACCGTTTAGCCATTTTTAGCACGTGTTAGTTAAATGGCTATAACTTTTTTATTTGTTGGGCTAACGACGTGATTTTTGCGACATTTTTTCCGTAGACAATGCAGGTTTCATTTTTATCGTTTTTATACACACCTTTTTTGCTATTTTAGAATTTTTATTCATAAAGTTTGAAAATAGTATAATATATTCTTTGTTTTCTGAGTGGCGTTTTTTGCGGCAGGATCTCTGCGAACCCGCCGCAAAAAACACAACAACTGCTATTTGTGGCAAAATTTATCTCCATTGAATACAATGGGGAAAACCCGCAACAGATAAGGCGCGTTTACACAAATACAATTGACATGCTGCTGAATAAAACTCTGCACGGCAGGCCCATTTTTTACGCTCAGTATTTACACAGTGTGTGGAGGAGATTGTTTTATCTCATCCACTTTGCTGCTACTGTATTTGCTGCAGATTTTCTGCAACTAATTCCGTTTACGCAACGTGTGAACTGGCCCTTACTCCGTTTACTCAAAGGCTATCTTTTGTATAACAGGAAAAACTATTAAAACGGCTGTCCACGTGGGCAATGTTGGTACTTTTTATTACTTCTTATTTAACTCTCTGTAAAGGCCAGAAAAAAAAAAAAAAGTAAACAGCCAAAATCGCTGTTTTTTGTTCACATTAACTCTAAAAAAAAATGTAATAAAAAATTAATAAAAAGTTGCATGTACCAAAATATTGTACCATTAAAAGCTACAGCTCATCCTGCAAAAAATAAACCCTCACACCGCTTAGACAAAAATATAAAAAAAAGATATGTCTCTCAGAATGTGGCGAAAGATATATATATTTTTTAACAAATAGTTTTCTTTGTAAAAGTAATAAAATATCTGAAAAACCTTTATAAATGTGGTATCACCGTAATCGTATTGGGCCGCAGAATAAAGTTAAGTTGTCGTTTTTACCGCACGATGAAAGCTGTAAAATCGAAACCCAAAAGACTATGGAGGAATCAGTTTTTTTCTAATTTCAACCCACAAAGATTTTTTTTCAGTTTCCCAGTACATTATATGGTACTATAAATGCTACTAATAGAAACTACAACCCATGACGCAAAAAATAACCACCATCCTATTGACGGAAACATAAAAAAAAGTTATGGCTCTAGGAAGGCGGGTAGTGAAAAATGTATGAAAAAGCAATACATGTCTCAGTCCTGAAAAGGTTAAAATAAGAAAACAGCCCATACTTACCTCTCTCTTCCCAGACGTTCCTGCATTGGGGGTTCCCGTCACCTCTGTTCTCGGTTTGTATACAGAGTGGCTGCAGTGGTGACATCACGTCGACAGTACATCACCGCTGCAGCCTATTACTGGTCTCAGCTGAACACCGCTGAGGCCATGAATAGGATGCAGCTGATGTCACCGATGCAGCTGCTCTGTATACAAACAGTGAACAGAGGTGACGGGAGCCCCCAGCGCAGGAACGTTTGGAAGAAGAAAGGTAAGTATAAGTTCCTTTTTATTTTAACTTCTCCTCTACTGCTTCAAAATAATTTCTTTTTAACCCTTTAACATAATGTTCACAGGGTCTAAAAGGCAACAAATGGTAAATGTGCACTATGGAGTAACTGAACAATGTTCCCATCTGCCATTTATTAACATTCGTTCAGTGCTGCCTTGGTGCCCATTTGCCACTTATTTTCCCTTTAGTGTTCTTATGTTCAGTGCCCCCTTGATGCATAGTTGCCATTTACTGCCTCTTTAGCACTCTCTGTCACAGAAGAACAATAAATGGGCAATAAATGGCAAATGGGCATTGAAGGGGCACTGAACAGGACACTAAAGGGGCAATAAGCGGCAAATGGGCACCAAGGTGGCACTGAATCCTCTGCCCATTTGCCATTTTTAGAACCCCATCAGTGCCCCCATACAACCAAAGCTCCACAGTCTGACTAACCTGCTGGGCTTCTTACAGTGCTTTACATCCGCTGATGCTACTGGAACGGAGCCCTCGGGAAATAGCCAGAGCAGGACTGCATGGTAAGATAGTCTCCTCCCTGTCTTGCATCCTGAGTGATGTCATCATGCCTGATCATCACTCAGGACGTAAGACGAGGAGGGGGAGAGGGTGAACGGGGCAACGGTAGTCGCAGCGCGGGGAAGCCAGTAGGAAGGTCAGTGAGTGACACCTGACTCGCTGGCGCCCCGAGCAGTAGCCGCAGAGCAGGAGAAATTCACCCGCTTGCGCCCCCTTACAGCATGGCGCCTGGCACCGTGTGTGACCGCACATGTCGCACGTAGCTAAGGCTGGCCATGTGTACGATGTGCCTAATCGATTTAGAGTTACACTTTTAATAAATTAGACGCGTCTCCGGCCGCCCCTGTGGCAGTTATCTGGCGCAAATTATAGCACATGGTGGTCCAGCCAACTCTTTCTAAGCACCACCCCCTTTTTTGAAAAGTGGCAGAGGCAGCGGAAAAATAGAAAAGTTGCAACAATTTTTCGCAAAAAGCAAGTTTTTGCAAATTGCCAATTTTCTATGCCAGAAAACTGGCGTAGAATGCTTTATTATTTCCCCCAAGGTCCTAACCCCTAGTTGAGTTAGAATTCATACCAGACATTGAGAAAAACAAGTGCCCAACCATAGAATACTTAGTATCTTCAACATGCAGAATGATGAAAAATTGCACTAATTTGAATAACCACAAACACTACAAGCAAGCAATGCAAAGACAAGAGAATAATATTGTATGAGTAAATAAATCAATCTCTAAAAAAACTAATTAGGTTTATTATAGTGGCATATGGGTATAATGACCCCCTGACATGGAGACCTATTCCAGGTGTCTTCAGAGGAATATAAGATTTCTCCATTGGTTTTCATAATACACCACGTGGTAGGCTTGAGGGTTGATTACAGAAGTGGTCTGGAAATAGATTGTCCCAACTCCATCAAGCCAGGCTGGAACCAATAGTTCGATTGTTGCTCTGCATAGTGGACAGGTGGTTCGTTCTTGCATCCATCTTCTGATGCACACCGTATGAAAACTATGCGAGCATGATAAACTGGAAATATTCTCTCCTCGTGTATAGTCCTCTAAACAAACAGCACAGGATGCAGGCTCCTCAGGGTCCAGGCTCATGGGGGATGGGACCGCATCTGGACTTCCATTGTCGCTATCTGGTGGAGTGACATTTTCAGGAATCGGGCTTACAGGTGAATGGCTCCTGCGTTCGGCTCTAATAGGGGAGCGGCTCCTGTAACGATTTGGTCTCCTTCTTGTATGGCCCTGATATATAGGAGTCCTTCTTTCCTGATGGGACAATCGATATCTTGTCCGATGGGCGATTGGCGAATATGCCCGGAAATGCTCAGATGTTCCCATGTTAGGAGATGGTGGATGCTCTGATGCGTTTCCATCTGAGCCACCATTTACATGCTCGCTCGACATGTTGCACGTTTTGGCAAGGGACCGCAAATATTTGTGTCCCTTAAGGACACTGAACTATCAAGTGTCGCTTAAAAATAAGTTTTTCAAGACAAAAGACAAAACAAAACAAAATATTTGGATAAGATCCAAAGTAGAGATGCAGTAGAGATGCTTACTAAATCACTTCTCCTTGGCAAGTGGTGTCCAGCACTAGCATTGGAACATTAGATGCATCGTACTTTGTGATGTAACGGAATGTTCCTCACCTGCTGCCCATACATTGCCACACCATCGGGTAATATGGCATATTAACACCTACTAATTCCCTATCCAGTACATGGCACAGCTCACAGTAAAAATGATGGTCTAGCTACCCAGTCCTGTATGCCCTGTATTGTGTTAGTAGATATGGCTACTGTTATATGCATTAATACTCAGCTGGCAGCCATCTTTATTATCACATCATTTTCTCTAAGTATCATAACGCTCAACTGTCAACGTCACCTCTAATATTTTCTTAACCCCTTAGAGTAAATATCTGTTGTTTCACATCCTGTCATTTTTAGGTCCAATCTTCTGTTCTGATTAATCTCTTAATATATCTTTATAGTGGTCAAAGCTTAGTTTCTCTGATACAGAGCTCCACATCTCCTGTAAAGACAGATGTAAAAGATAACATGCTGGCTACCTACAGCCGCCACTAGAGGGAGTATGGGAGATTACTGCATACTGCCTTATCATCTAGTAGTAACTGCAGGCAGCCAGCAAGTAATATTTTAAAATTATGTCTATTCAGGGGAGTCTTTGGATCTCTACATCAGAAAAAACACTATAAACATATATTAAGAAATTAATCAGCACAGAATTTTTAACCTATTCAGATAAAAAAAATATAATGGTGTATAACAGTGCACATTCACTTTAAGAACTGAGCCAGTTTTGGCCTTAACCACTTCCTGACCAGAGACTTTACCCCCTTTCCTAACCAGGCCCAGTTTCAAGTTTTAACCATCTTTAGCCAACTTAAAAGCAAATTGTTCTTCTATTACTCTTCCAATCTACATGTATTTGGTCTTGTTTTTCTCAGACCATATTGGGCTTCCATATTGTATAAAAAAATAATAGATATATTTAATTTTTTTAAAAATGTAAAAGGAAAAACGGGAAATAAATAAAAAAAAGTGTGCATATGTAATTTTAAGTGATGTTTGATATTACATCTGGTGCATGCCACTGGGTAAACACACCTAAATACATATTTGGCAACTTCTGCCCTTTTCAGCAATACCAAATATGTGTGTATGTCTTACACACTGGGCGCAAGGCGGAGCTTACAATGAATGGTGCACAAAGTGGCTTTTGGAGAGCATATTTTCCAAAGCTAACCCCATAGCGATCTTTGGGTATGCGATCAGTGTCAAAAAGAAAGTCGCCTTGTAGCCCCAGCCTAAAAATGTACAATACATCTACACATATGATATGAAAGATATAGATAAAGAGATGGGTAGATAGCAATAACAATCTTTATTCGTATAACACAAAAAATAAATAAATCGCAATTTAGATCTATCTATCTATCTATCTATCTATCTATCTATCTATCTATCTATCTATCTATCTATCTATCTATCTATCTATCTATCTATCTATCTATCTATCTATCTATCCAGTGGCGGATTAAGTAGACCATGGGCCCTGGGCTGTTATCCAAACTTGGGCCCCCCTTCCTCACCGCCGCCCTGCCGCGTCGTAACTATTTTTAACACTACCTTTTTGGGCAAGCATTAACAGTGTTACGATTTCCCTTGTCACAGCGCGGTGTCCCTACATACTGACAGTATCACACTGTGCAGGGACACAACCTCCTGACAAGGGGAATTGTTTATCAGTCCTGGACTGCAGAAAGACTTTTTGTGAAATACAAGGATTTCCTATAATAAACATGTCAGGAGAGGTGACAGATTCTCTATAAATCTAGTGACTCACAGGTGACGACGTCTCAGATTCTAGTAGTTTTTTTCCTCTTTTCTTCTCCATCCGGTCCAGCGCTCATGACGACTTCTCCCGGCCATGACTCATTTCTGCAGAATTTGCCACTCAGACGTCTCCTCACTTTTCCAACATTTCCACACCTATAAAAGAAAATAAAGTTATTATGGTGCCACATACTGTACCCTAAATATAATAGCACCAAACACTGCGCGCCTGAATATAATACCACACACTGTAAAACGCCACATACACACAGCCCCTGTAGATATTACACACCCCCATAGATATCGCCATACACAGCCCCCTCTATATATCACATATCCCCCTCGTAGAGAGCGTTACACACAGCCCCCTATAGATAGTACCATACAGCCCCCCCTGTAGAGAGCGCCACACAGCCCTCCTCCTCTTGTAAATAGCACCAAAAAGCCCCCCCTATAAAGAGCGCTACACAAATACCACTGTGGATAGCACTACACAGCCCCCCCCCTTGTATATAGTGCCACACAGCGCTCCCCCTTGTATATAGTGCCACAATGTTATGTACACATTTAAAAACGTTATATTATAATTATATATATATATACATACACAACAAAAAGTTGAACAGCACATTCCAACTAAATGATACAAAATGTATGCAGGTGCAAGAACACCTGTGACTGCAGAAATACAGCAGACAAAAAATGGCGACAGCACACTGCGACACTAATGCCACCTAAACCACTAAATATAAATAAATATGCACTAAAGCTAAATCTACTTACAAATAGGGAGGTTCTTAGTGCACATTTTGATCAAAAAGTGTTAGCCCACCTGCCACGACAAGGCGACCTCTGTAAGGTGGGAACCTACGCTGCACATACACCCAGAACTGGGACTAAGCCTACATATATACCTGGGGATGGTAGGATCCAGCATTGAACTGATTAAAATCACCCAGGGCAGAATGGGAGGAGTGCAAGAACAACAAGTGGAGGCAGTCACTAACCCCACATATATGGATCACATAAACACAACAAAAAGTTGAACAGCACATTCCAACTAAATGATACAAAATGTATGCAGGTGGCATTAGTGTTGCAGGGTGCTGTCGCCATTTTTTGTCTGCTGTATTTCTGCAGTCACAGGTGTTCTTGCACCTGCATACATTTTGTATCATTTAGTTGGAATGTGCTGTTCAACTTTTTGTTGTGTTTATGTGATCCATATATGTGGGGTTAGTGACTGCCTCCACTAGTTAGACCCAGCAACAGTCTGCCACTAACGGCACCCGGCGATCATGTGACCAGTCACATGATCACCGGGAGGAATAGAGACAGCACCGCTGCTGCTGTCTCTATTCCTTTACACAGCGTTCATTGAGCGCTGTGTAAAAAGATATCAGAGAAGACAGAAGCAGCGAAAGCTGCTTCTATCCTCTCTTCAGGGTCCCCGGCAGTCTCTGACAGCCGGAGACCCGACATTCAGCTGCCCGATCGCGCGGGCAGCAAGTTAAAACCCGAGCCGTAGAAAGTCTTAAGGACCCGTTCGGGAACCAGTTGGGCATGATAAGTCAACTAACCTAAGCGCCGGTGACCGCCCGCCCGGCTCTTCTCTTGCAGCTTTGGAGTAACAGAACAGCCGTCCGTCGCTGTTCTGTTACTCAATGGCGGCGCCCGCACTGTCAGGGAGGCGTGTCCTACCCCTGGATTCCGGCTAATTCCCTGCTCCTCCCCATCTTCGGAAGTTAGCAGCGCTAGCGCGCTGAATAGGTTTACATGTCGATGTGCGGTTCGGGCTGCCATGGGCCCCCTGCGAGCCTCGGGCCCCGGGCGGCCGCCCGAATCGCCCATATGATAATCTGCCACTGTATCTATCTATCTATCTATCTATCTATCTACCTGTCTAATATCTATCTATCTACCTGTCTAATATCTATCTATCTATCTATCTATCTATCTATCTATCTATCTATCTATCTATCTATCTATCTATCTATTCAAAGAAGCTTTATTGGCAGGACCAAATACACATTAGCATTGCCAAAGCAATTAATAAGTAAGCGAATGAGGGTAGGGACTGAGGGATTGGGGGATAGGGACACATCTAGGGTCGGGGTTATACAAGTCCATGGCATATCATGTCTCTCTCAGTCTATGGCATGCAGTGACATTTTGTGCCGCTATGCCCACTGTGTTTTCCTCTTCACCCAGCAGGATGTATAGTTTCTTTTCCTCTTCCATGGAGCTGAAGTCCGGAAAGAGATCGGAGAGTCTCCTGAAGTGAGTGTCCCTCACTGCTGAGTATTTGGAGCACTATTAGATAGATCATAGATAGGCAAAAAACTACTGAATCTTTGTCGAAGCTTAGGACTCCACATACTGAATGGCCTCACCAAGGGAGACTCTTTGGTAAGGTATACACTAAACTCCCATGTAGGCAGCAGTGTAGTAGACTATGCCATCACGGACATGGACCCCGAAAACATTGGCGCACTCATAGTCACTCCGCAAACGCACCTGTCAGATCACAACCAATTACTTCTATACATCAAATCCACAAACATACCATCTGCACAAAAACCACATCAAACCGGCCTCTTCAACCTGTCGCCATCTTTTAAATGGTCCAAAATGTCAACTATTAAATATAAAGAGACAATCAACAGACCAGAAGTGCAGGAGATGCTTCACAACCTCTACAACAAGGTGTATGAGACAAGCCCAGGAGGGGTAAATCAGGCCGTAAATGACCTAAATAATATATTTTATACCATGGCAGAGAGGTCCGACCTGAAAAGATGTGACTACAAGAGGCCACAAGAAATACATCCTAACGGTTGGTTTGACCGTGAGTGCAAAGTAGTAAGGAAGACCCTAAGAAATGCCTCAAGTAAGAAGCACCGAGACCCAAACAACACCGGTCTGAAGGAGGCCTACAGCAACATACAGAGGCAATACAAGACCATCCTCCGAAAGAAAAAACAGAAGTACATCTCCACCAAACTTACCCAACTCCAAGATGCCCTCCATGACAACTCGTTCTGGGAATTCTGGAAACACATGGGCAAAAATTGCAAGAAAAACAACCTTCATATCCAAAATGGCAACATCTGGCTCCAATATTTCAGGGACCTTTACAAAGATATCCCGAAAGACGAACAAAGCCAAGAACAAAAACAAATAATATAAAAATTTAAGGCGATGGAGGAAACACTTAAAGATTCTCAAAACCCCCTGGATACACCAATAACACTGCAAGAAGTAACAGAGAGAACCTCAGACATAAGGTGTAAAAAATCCAGCGGCCTAGATGGAATCTCACCAGAAATTATTTAAAACACAGCCCGCCAGAAATACAGGCCGCAATAGTAAAACTATTTAATATGGTGCTGAGTAGAGATGAGCGAACCGGGACAACCGAACCCGGTTTCGGTCCGAACATCGGGAAAAGTTCGGTTCGCAGCGAATCCGAACTTCACCGGGTTCGGCTGAACACGTTCTGACTGAACCCGGTCAGAAATATTATACAAATCGGCAGTCACTTGTCTCTATCAATCACTGATAGAGAAAAGAGGCTGCTGATTAAAAATAAAATAAAAAGCATTTCATACGTACCCGGTCATTGTCTTGGTGACGAGTACCTCTTCTTCCTCCAGTCCGACATTCTTTTCTGACGCGGCAGCCTGTGATTGGCTGCAGAGGCCTCTGCAGTCTGTGATTGGCTGCAGAGGCCGCGGCAGCCTGTGATTGGCTGCAGCGGTCACATGGGCTGTAAAGTCATCCAGGAATGTCGGGCCGGATGTCGAGAGGGCCGCGTCACCAAGGCAACGGCCAGGAGACCGGACTGCAGGAAGCAGAAAGTTCTTAGTAAGTATGAACGTCTTTTTTTTTTTACAGGTTACTCTATATTCTGATCGGAATTCACTGTCCAGGGTGCTGAAACAGTTACTGCCGATCAGTTAACTCTTTCAGCACCCTAGACAGTGACCATTTACTGACGTCGCCTAGCAACGCTGCCGTAATGACGGGTGCACACATGTAGCCACCCGTCATTACGGGGCCTCATGCACACGACCGTAAAAACACCCGTTATTACGGGTCGTAATTATGACCCGAAATAGCGGGCCCATAGACTTCTGTTAGCCACGGGTACCTTCCCGTTTTCTCACGGGAAGGTGCCCGTGCCGTTAAAAAGATAGAACATGTTCTATTTTTTTATTTTACGGGCCGTGCTCCTATACTTTATAATGGGAGCACGGCTCGGAAAAACGACCGGCTGCCCGTGGCCGGCCGTGCTCATCTGCTGAAATACTCTGTGCTGCCTTAAACTCTGTGGACAGGTCAGGATCCTGTTTCTTTTAAATGCTGCTTGGGAACCCGCTCGATCCACTATATAAGGCTGTGCTACAGTGCAGCATTTAAAAGAAACAGGATCCTGACCTGTCCACAGAGTTTAAGGCAGCACAAAGTATTTCAGGAGATGAGCGTGCGGATCTTGTGTGGGGTGGTGACTTGCCAATCATGTGAAGGTGTTATTGAGGACAGGAGTGGAGGAGAGGTAACAGACTGAGCTACGTAATGGTAAAAGCAGAGTTCACAGCAGGACAGAGTATTTCAGGAGAGGAGCGTGCAGATTCAGTGCTGCTGTGAACTCTGCTCTTACCATTACGTAGCTCTCAGTCTGTTACCTCTCCTCCACTCCTGTCCTCAATAACACCTTCACATGATTGGCAAGTCACCACGTAATGGTAAGAGCAGAGTTCACAGCAGCACAGAGTATTTCAGGAGATAAGCGTGCAGATCTTGTGCGGGGTGGTGACTTGCCAATCATGTGAAGGTGTTATTGAGGACAGGAGTGGAGGAGAGGTAACAGACTGAGCTACGTAATGGTAAGAGCAGAGTTCACAGCAGCACAGAATCTGCACGCTCCTCTCCTGAAATATTCTGTGCTGCTGTGAACTCTGCTCTTACCATTACGTAGCTCAGTCTGTTACCTCTCCTCCACTCCTGTCCTCAATAACACCTTCACATGATTGGCAAGTCACCACCACGCACAAGATCCGCACGCTCATCTCCTGAAATACTCTGTGCTGCTGTGAACTCTGCTCTTACCATTACGTGGTGACTTGCCAATCATGTGAAGGTATTATTGAGGACAGGATTGGAGGAGAGGTAACAGACTGAGAGCTACCTAATGGGAAGAGCAGAATTCACAGCAGCAATGAATCTGCACGCTCCTCTCCTGAAATACTCTGTGCTGCTGTGAACTTTGCTCTTACCATTACGTGGTGACTTGCCAATCATGTGAAGGTGTTATTGAGGACAGGAGTGGAGGAGAGGTAACAGACTGAGAGCTACGTAATGGTAAGAGCAGAGTTTACAGCAGCACTGAATCTGCACGCTCATCTCCTGAAATACTCTGTGCTGCCTTAAACTCTGTGGACAGGTCAGGATCCTGTTTCTTTTAAATGCTGCACTGTAGCGCAGCCTTATATAGTGGATCGAGCGGGTTCCCCAGCAGCATTTAAAAGAAACAGGATCCGGACCTGTCCACAGAGTTTAATGCAGCACAGAGTATTTCAGGAGAGGAGCGTGTGATTGGCTGCAGAGGCCGCTGCAGCCTGTGATTGGCTGCAGAGGCGGTCACATGGGATAAAGGCCTGGAGGCCCTGGAGGCCGGCCTTCTGACGTCATCCTGACGTGCGTGACCGCCACTACAGCCTGTGATTGGCTGCAGCGGCGACATGGATGAAACGTCATCGCTGGAGGCCGGACAAGAGGAATGTAAGTATGAACGTATTTTTTTATTTTTTTTATTACATTAATATTGTATTTTCCGCGCGCCGAGCATGGTACTGTAAAGGTTGCTGAAAGAGTTAGTGCAGCCCATTAACTCTTTCAGCACCCTGGACAGTACCATACTCGGCGCACGGAAATAACAGGTTCGGTCAGAACTAGTTCGGTCCGAATCGAACTTTTTCGTAAAATTCGGCGAACTAGACGTACCGAACTTTTCATACGTTCGCTCATCTCTAATGCTGAGTGCCGGCTACTTCCCTCAAATCTGGAACCAAGGCCTTATAAGTTATAACACCAATCCACAAGAGTGGGGACAGGTATGACCCAGCCAACTACCGAGGGATATGTGTCAGCAGCAACCTAGGGAAACTGTTCAACAGCATCCTGAATAAGAGAATCCTCAGCTTCCTCACCCAGCAAAATGTCCTCAACCAAAGCCAAGCTGGGTTCATGCCAAACCACCACACCACTGACCACATCTACACCCTGCGCAGCCTCATCAAGAGCCACGTCCACAATACAAAGCATGGGAAGATTTACGCCTGTTTTGTGGACTTTAAGAAGGCCTTCGACTCAGTGTGGCACCCGGGCCTATTCCTGAAACTGCTGGAGGGTGGAATAGGAGGTAAAACCTATGACGTCATCAGAAGCTCCTACACAGAGAACAGATGCAGCGTGAAGGTGAACGGGAGAAGAACGGCTGATTTCCAGCAGAGCTGAGGAGTCAGACAAGGCTGCAGCCTCAGTCCAACGCTCTTCAACATCTACATCAATGAACTGGCCACAGCTCTGGAATCCTACTCAGCACCAGGTCTCACCCTCAATGACACCCAGGTGAAATTTCTGTTGTATGCAGATGACCTTCTGCTGCTATCACCAACCGAGAAAGGTCTCCAAGACAACCTGCAAATCCTAGAAAAATTCAGCTCCACGTGGGCACTACACATCAATGCAAAGAAAACCAGCATCATGGTGTTCAAGAGGAGAAACTCAAAATCCCCCAGGCACCCGACCTTCACATTAAATAACGCCAAACTTACAGCGACCGACAGGTGCACCTACCTGGGCCTAGAAATCAACCAATCAGGAAGCTTTTAAAAAGCCATAGAGATGCTGAAAGACAAGGCGTGCAAAACCTTCTATGCCATCAGAAGAAAACTCTACCACCTCAAACCACCAGTGACGGTCTGGCTTAAAATCTTTGACTCCATCATTTCCCCAATCCTCCTGTATGCCAGTGAAGTCTGGGGTCCGGACACATACCCAGACTGGTTAAGGTGGGATTCCAGCCCAACAGAAATTTTCCACCTAGAAATCTGCAAACACCTTCTCCAAGTCCATCGGAGTACCACAAATAGTGCCTGTCGGGCAGAACTGGGCAGATTCCCACTACACCTCACAATCCAGAAGAGGGCGCTATCATTCTGAGCCCATCTACATAGCATCAGGCAAAGTTCCTATCACCATAAAGCCTTGCTACACCAAGGGGTCCCAGGTAAACCAGGCCCCCCAGAACATCTCACCCTGACCCAGCCTGAAGAAAATGTCACTCAGCGCAGACTCACAAAAGCCGAAATCAAGGAGACAATAAACAAAGGCCAAGAGGAGTATATCAGTGACTGGAAGAATGACATAAAGACATCCCAGAAACTGACAATATACCCGAGTCTACAGAGACAATATAAACTGGCGCCATATCTGGAGAAACTGCCAAACCCCAGAGACAGACAGATCCTGAGCCGCTACAGACTGAGCGCCCACAACCTGCTCATCGAATCCGGGCACCACAGACAAACCTACAAGCCCAGGGAGAGACGACTGTGCCAACAGTGCGACCAGGAGGCCGTGGAGGATGAGGCCCACTTCCTGCTACACTGCTCCAAATACTCAGCAGTGAGGGACACTCACTTCAGGAAACTCTCTGATCTCTTACCGGACTTCAGCTCCATGGAAGAGGAAGAGAAACTATACATCCTGCTGGGTGAAGAGGAAAGCACAGTGGGCATAGCGGCATAATATGTCACTGCATGCCATAGACTGAGAGAGACATGATATGCCATGGACTTGTGTAACCCCGACCCTAGATGTGTCCCTATCCCCCAATCCCTCAGTCCCTACCCTCATTCGCTTACTTATTAATTGCTTTGGCAATGCTAATGTGTATTTGGTCCTGCCAATAAAGCTTCTTTGAATTGAATAGATAGATAGATAGATAGATAGATAGATAGATAGATAGATAGATAGATAGATAGATAGATAGATAGATAGATATTCCAAAAATAGGCAGCACTCCACATCGTAGTATTAAAAAAATTAGAAATTTTTTATTTACTATTATGATAGATTGCAACATTTCAGTCCTAGTTCGGACCTTTCTCAAGCAGGACTAGGACTGAAACGTTGCAATCTATCAGAAGTAGGGAGGAAATCTCCAGCTCACCGGTAGTTGCGTCTCCAGACACCTCGCTCGGATACCCGCGACGGCCAGCGGCAAATTCAGCAAGAAAAGAGAAGAAGGATGATCCAGCGCTGTGTCAAGTTTAAAAAGGAAGTATAATTCCCAATTTTATTGCAGATAAAATTAAAAAGCAGGATGGAGACACAGTCTCAAGGTGGGTGTAGTAGCGGGCTGATAGCCTGAGCCTACGCATTTCAAGCACAGACGGTGCTCTTAGTCATGGCATTCTTTTTTTAATTTTATCTGCAATAAAATTGGGAATTATACTTCCTTTTTAAACTTGACACAGCGCTGGATCATCCTTCTTCTCTTTTCTTGTTGCAATCTATCATATGGGTGAATAAAAACATTTTCACTTTTTTGAATACTTAGATGTGGAGTGCTGCCTATTTTTTGAATTCCTAATTTTTTGGACTGTTGGTCGTGGTCTGGAGGCCTGCACACACAAAACCTTTACAAAGGTGACTTTCATTTTTGGTGGTGCGGTTCTTCTTTGTATTTACTGAGATAGATAGATAAATCACCAATGATAGGCAGCATTCCAATGTCAAGCTGAAAAAATAGCTTTAATCGCCCTATTGCGACATTTCGGCTCAATTCAAGGAGCCTTTCTCAAGCATACTTAACAGTGAAAAACATAGTGATATATATAGGGGCTAAACAAAGTAGTCCCAATCGTTTGCAGAAGACATCCGCAAAACTGGCATACTGAGATGGTAGACCGGAGAGTGATTGAGGCAGTGAGGGCATAACAGGATGGACTTGTGACAGGCAATGGCTATGACATCTGGAACCCCATTGAAGAACTTCTCCGGAATTCCAGTCAAGGATCGGGGCGTGTAGGCGGAGTCATGGCAGACCCAGCAGGATAGGATTGATAGCCTTAGGTAGTACCGGGAAGGTGATCTGTTCTGAGTGAAGAGCTCCGACCCGTAGTGTAAACGGCTCCGTGATGAGTATAATCGGATCGGGCAATGGTAGACCATTCACAGAGGCAACAGCCAGGGGTCTCTCCAGACGGACTGTGGGTAGACGTAAACGATCCACTAGATCCTGCTGGATGAAATTAGCAGCCGCTCCAGAGTCAAGATAGGCGGAGGAGGGATGTGACGTCTCTCCGGAGACGATGGCCACAGGAATCGATAATTCTGCTGCTGGACGGTGGACTTCCTATCTATCTATCTATCTATCTATCTATCTATCTATCTATCTATCTATCTATCTATCTATCTATCTATCTATCTATCGATCGGAAGTCCACCGTCCAGCAGCACCAGCTTTGAAAGTATAATTGGGTACACTCCTTGGGAACCCAATCACTGTTCTATATCCAATAAACATCCAATGAGAGGCAGCATTCCAATGTCAAGGTGAAAAAATAGCTTTAATCGCCCTCGTGCGACATTTCGGCTCTGTGCAGTGAGCCTTTCTCCAGCATATTACAACAAAGTAGTCCCAATCAGTGAGTGATTAATACATAACAATAAAATTGATACCAATGCCATATGTTGTCATACATTTAAAAATACAAGTAATGTGTGCAATAATAAAAGTACTACAGAAACAAGTCCAGCAGTACATCTGGAATTGTAATAAAGTGCAAAAGTGCTGATTGCTACTAACAACATTAATCATGTGCACATATATATAATTAAAAACAGCCACATTACCATATGTTTACAGTGGATCCATGCTCGTGTGTGTTCATGTTGCTTACGGCGTCCTCTACTTCCTGGTACGCATGCCTGTAACTTACAGCTGAGGAGAGTATCTTCATTGAGATAACGGTCTATTTTGCAAAGACCGATTGCGCATGCGTACATGTGTTATGAGGTCGGCGGCGGCCATATTTCTAAAGGTATTAAGTTGTAGTATTGTGTGCAGTTCAGCACATGTCCGCGCCTGCGCACTACAATCAACTACTGTAATTTTACAAGAACTATTTATTAATATTTCACAGACAGGTTAACAAGAACAACAGTAAGGATATGAAATATAAGTACATACTGTATGTATGTTTGTGTATAACAATATTATCAATAAGGACCTGTATGATACACCGGAGAGCAGGATCCAAGGTAGATATGGAAAGAACTTGTGTTTGAAGTCTCCCAATCCATTGCAACTCTTTATATTTTAGAAATGTAATATGATTCCCTCCTCTTCATGGGACAGGAACATGGTCTATTAAATGTACCCTTATGTCTCTTTCGGTATGACCTATCTCTGTGTATTGTTTTGATACAGGGAGATCTAGTTGTTTCTTCCATATAGTGTACCGATGTTGATTTAGTCTCACCTTGAAGTCCAGAAAAGTCTCACCCACATAAAGAAGATGGCAAGGGCATTCTAGAATATAAATTACGAAATCGGAGGTACAGTTCAAATAGAACAGTATGTCATATATTCGATTCGAGACTGGGTGAATGAATTTAGGGCCTTTGTGGATAAGGGGGCAATTAATGCAATTTAAGCAAGGATAGCAACCTGTATTTTTCTTGGTGAGATAGGTCTGTTTCTGTATTCGACCTGTACCAATGTCCGATTTTACTAATTTGTCACCTAAATTAGGGGATCTCCAGTATGACAATAGGGGAGCATGTTTAATTTCAGGGACTTGAGGTAAGCAATGTATTAACATCGGCCAGTGTTTTAGTACGATTTTGTTAATAGAATGACTATCTTCTGCATAGGTAGTCACGAATGGAATACGAGCAGAAGCTGGAATTCGCTTCTTTGTGGTAAGTAATGTATCCCTGGTCATTGTTTCTACTTTGTTTCTCTGGTGTGTAAGAGATTATAAGGGATATCCTCTGTTCCTAAATTTATTATCCAAGTTCTGAAAGGTTTTCTTAATACTATTTTCCATGCTGATAATTCTTTTGGCACGGATGTATTGACTAGTGCGAAGACTCTTGACCATCGATCTTGGATAGTTACTGCTATATGCCAACAAATTATTCCTGTCGGTAGGTTTTACATAAAGTTCCGTGATGAAAGCACCATCCTGCAATGTAATTAATACATCCAGGAATTGCATGGACTTCTCTGAGCTCATAAGAGTAGAATTGACCGTAGGATCTATGGTGTTCAAAAATGTATGAAAGAGTTGCAATTCAATATCTCTTCCAGTCCAAATTAGGAAGAAGTTGTCTATGTATCGCCACCACCTCAGAACCTGGCTCGAATGGTGGGACAAATAAACGTACGTCTCCTCAAGAAATAGCATATATGTATTCGCGTATGTGGGGGCCACATTAGACCCCATCGCCGTGACCTGTACTTGTATGTAAAAGTCATCACGGAAGAGAAAATAGTTATCAGTCAGAATTATCAGAAAAAATTGTTGTGCCTCTACCGTGTATTGGGATTCCTGTAAATAGTGAGATATAACTTGCAAAACTCTGTGACGTGCTATGGACGTATATAGACTAACCACATTGAAGGATGCAAGTTTGACATGTTATCCCTGTCCTAGTTTAACCAAATGTATTTTTTTCAGAAAATCAGAGATATCTTGTATATGTGAAAAGGCCTCAGTGGAAAACTTCCGAAGTATTTTGTCTAGAAAGATTGCCATATGGCTAAAAATAGATTCAGTGCCCGAACTATCGGGTGCCCGGGTGTATTGGTTAAAGACTTATGTACTTAGGGTACAGTATATAGTACTGTTGTTCTTGGATTATCTACTACTAAGTATTTAGAAATGTTATCATCAATTATACCATCCTGTACAGCCTTATTCACAATCCCTTGAATTCTGTAATTCTGTAAAGGAATTACGATAGTTGATTGTAGTGTGCATGCGCTGTACTACCTTTACAAATATGGCCGCCGACAACCTCATAACTAATGTACGCATGCGCGGACATGTGCAATCAGTCTTTGCAAAAAAGACCGTTATCTCAATGAGGATACTCTCAGCCGTATCTTACAGCTGACATCCAGCTGTAATGGCGGGGACTGAAATTAGCTTCAATCCCCACCATTAACCCCTTAAATACAGCGCTCAAACGCGATCGCTGTATTTAAGGTGTTTGACGGGCTTCCGGTGGCTGCAATGGCTACCGGAGGCCTAATACTGACCTCCCGGTCTGCCTAACATGGAAGCCGGTAAAGACCCAAATGGCGGCGGATCCTGATCGGCTTCCGTAGCCGCCGGCAATATGGCGCCGGCTCAGGAGCTGATCTTGCGTCATCAGTGGTGGAAGTCAGCTGTATGTTACAGCTGACATCCACCTGTAACGGCAGGAACCGGAGCTAGCTCCAATCCCTGCCATTAAACTCTTCGATGCAGCAATCAAAAGCGATTGCTGCATCTTAGCGGTTGCTAGCAGATCGCCAGCCCTGACAGACAATCAGGACTGGCGACTGCTGCTACGGCAACAGGAGACACAATGGCCTCCTGCTCTGCCATTACGGAAACCGAGTAGGCCCTGCCGGGAGGCGAAGCCTCGTCGGCCTGATGTCAGTGAATAACTGACAGATCTATTACATTGCACTACGTAGGTATTGCAATGTATAAAAAATAAATTTTTTAAGACAGTTGGACCTTCAAGTCCCCTAGTGGGACTTGAAAAAAAGTGTAAAAAAAGTGAAAAAAATAAAAGTTTGGAAGCATAATAAAAGTTTCAAGTAATAAAATAAAACACTATCGCCCTATTCCCTTATCATGTCCTTGATTATTGAAAAAAACTAATAAACTATACGTATTTGGTATCGCCACGACCGTAACAACCTGAGGTATAAAAATATTATATTATTTATTGCACGCTGTGAACAGTGTAAAAAAGAAAGTAAAAAACTATACCAGAGTTTCTGTTTTTTGGTCACTTTGCCCTACAAATATTGGAATAAAAAGTGATTAAAACATCACACGTATCCAAAAATGGTACCGATAAAAACTATAGCTCGTCTCGCAGAAAACAAGCCCTCATACAGCTCCGTCGATAAAAAAGTTAAAAAGTTATGGTTCTCACAACTTGGCGACAGAAAAAATACATTCTTTTTATAAAAGTAATTTTATTGTGCAAGAAGTTGTAAAACATAAAAAAGTTCTATAAAATATGTATCGCCGGAATCGGACTGACCTGCAGAATAAAGGTAACATGTCATTTACAACTCGTGGTGAACGCTGTATAAAAAAACAAAAAAAACTATAGCAGAATTGCGGTTTTTTGGTTACCTGGCCTCCCAAAAAATAGGATAAAAGGTGATCAAAAAGTCGCATGTACTCCAAAATGGTACCAATAATAATTACAGCTCGTCCCGCAAAAAAACAGCCCTCATACCACTACGTCTATGAAAAATTCAAATTCATTACGGCTACAATATGTCAGGAAATAAAAAATATGCAGTTGTGCAGCCCGAGGGGAACATTTCTTTTGTTTCAAGAGGCGATTTATCAAGGCCTAAAATTAGGGAACAAGGAAGGGGAGGGCCCAAACATATCTGCTGGAAGTGAGAGTGCCCGTATTATACCAGGATAACACTTTCCCAGCAAAATTCCCCAAACTGCAAAGGTGCGGAGTGTGGACCATAAGGGGCATAAGAAAGGACACCATATATCAGTGCGACACTGGCCTGTGCAGAAAGAATTGCTTCACGGCGTAACACACATATATGGATCATTTTATTGTTTTTTTACCCAATTATTATACCACCTGACTATGCCTTTGATGTACTCTGCCCAGCTTACAGGTACCCCCACATTATAAATGGAAACACCAGCAATACTCAAAAAAATCTACTACTAAGAAAAATTCGCTCTCCAAAAGCCAAATGGCGCTCCCTCCACTCTGAACCCTACAGCGTGCCCAAACAGCAGTTTCTTTCCACATATATAGCATCCCCATACCCGGGAGAACACTTTTAACCATTTTTGGGGTGTGTGTCTCCAGTGGCATAAGCTGGGCATGACATATTTGCCACTAAAATGGCACATCTAGGGAGAAATATTAATTTTTAATTTGCACCATCCGCAGCGCATTCATTTATGGAAAAGACCTGTGGGGTGAAAATGCTCACTACACCCCTTAATAAATGCCTTGAGAGGTGTAGTTTCCAAATGGGGTCACTTTCTTTTTATTATTTCACATCTGAGCCTCTGCAATTGTGAACCAATACTTTGTAAATCACCAAATTAGGCCTCAATTTTACATGGTACTCTTTCACTCTTGAGCCTGCTCGATTGTCCAGGCAAAAGATTAGGGCCACATGTAGGGTGTTTCTAAAACTGGGAAACACCGCATAATAATTAGAGAGCTCTCTTGTTATGGTGGCACAAGCTGGGCACCACATATTGGCATATCTATGGAAAAAAATCAAATTTTCACTCTGCAAAATCGAGTGCACACTAATTTCTACAAAACACCTGCAGGGTTATCTATCAGGCTTACTACACCCCTAGGTGAATGCATTGAGGGGTGTAGTTTCCAAACTGGGGTCACTTCTGGGGAGTTTCACTGTTTTTGTCCCACAGGCACCCAGAAACAAATCCAGCAAAATCTGCAATACAAACGGCGCTCCTTCCCTTCTGAGCCCTGCCGTGTGCCCAAACAGCCGTTTATGACCACATATGGGGCATTGCTGTACTCGGGAGAAATTGCTTTACAAATGTTGGGTTCTTTTTTTCCTTTATTTGTTGGGAAAATGAAAAATTTTGCGCTAAAGCTACGTCTTATTGAAGAAAAAGGATTGTTTTTATTTTCACTGCCCAATTCTAAAAAATTCTATGAAACATCTGTGAGGTCAAAATGCTTACTACAGCCCTACATGAATTCCTCAAGGGGTGTAGTTTCCTAAATGGAGTAACTTTTTGGGCGTTTTCATTGTTTTGTCCCCTCAGGGGCTTTGCAAATGCAACATGGCCTCCGCAAACCATTCCTGCTTAATGTGATGTCCAAAAGCCAAATAGCGTTCTTTCTCTTCTAAGCCCTGCCGTGTGTCCAAACAGCCGTTTATTACCACATTTGGGGTATTGTTTTACTCGAGAGAAATTGCTTTACAAATTTTGTGGTTCTATTTCTCCTTCAGTCCTTGTGGAAATGAGAAAAAATTTGCTAAACCTACATTTTCTTGTAGATTTGAATTTTCCCGACCTAATTCCAATAATTTCTGTAAGAAACCTGTGCGGTCAAAATGCTCACTATACCTCTAGATAATTTCCTTGAGGTGTGTAGTTTCCCAAATGGGGTCACTTTTGGGGGATTTCCACTGTTTTGGCACGGCAAGAGCCCTTCAAACCTGACATGGTGCCTAAAATATATTCTAATAAAAATAAGGCCCCAAAATGCACTAGGTGCTCCTTTGCTTCTGAGGTCGGTGCTTCAGTCCAGTAGCACGTTAGGGCCACATGTGGGATATTTCCTAAAACTGAAGAACCTGGGCAATAAATATTGTTGTACATTTCTCTGGTAAAACTTTCTGTGTTATAAAAAAAATTGGATTAAAAATTAATTTCTGCAATAAAATATGAAATTTGTAAATTTCACCTCTACTTTGCTTTAATTCCTGTGAAACGTCTAAAGGGTTAAGAAATATTCTAAATGCTGTTTTGAATACTTTGAGGGGTGAAGTTTTAAAAATGGGTGACTTTTTGGGGGTTTCTAATATATAAGGCCCTCAAAGCCACTTCACAACTGAACTGGCCCCTGTAAAAATAGCCTTTTGAAATTTTCTTGAAAATGTGAGAAATTGCTTCTAAAGTTCAAAGCCTTGTAACGTCCTAGAAAAATAAAAGATGTTCGATGCCGATCTAAAGTAGAAATATGGGGGATGTTAGTAAGCAATAATTTTGTGTGGTATAACTGCCTGTCTTACAAGCAGATACATTTAAATTGAGAAAAATGCACATTTTTTCAATTTTTCGCAAAGTTTTGGTGTTTTTCACAATTAAATACTGAACATATCGAGCAAATTTTGCCAGTAACATAAAGTCCAATGTGTCACGAGAAAACAATCTCAGAATCGCTTGGATATATAAAAGCATTCCTAAGTTATTACCACATAAATTGAAAAATGAGGCTCTGTCAGGAAGGTCAAAAGTGGCCAAAGAGGGAAGGGGTTAAGGACTAAAATATTTTTTTTGTTTACCCTCCTTGAATTTTTTTTATTTTTAAGACAAGGCCTATTTTTGAGACATCATTTTTGGGTCCACAGTATATGACCAAAAGTATGTGGACACCTGACCATCTCATCTATGTGAGCTTGTTGGACATCTCATCACAAAACCATGGGCGGTAATATGGAGCTGGGCTCCCTTTTGCGGCTTTAACAGCTTCCACTCTTCTGAGAAGGCTTTCCACAAGATTTTGGAGTGTGTCTGTGGGAATTTGTGCCCATTCAGCGAAAAGATCATTTGTGAGGTCAGACACCGATGTTGGGACAATAAATTCCATCTCGCATTAAGCATTTCAATTCAACCCAAAGCTGTTCGATGGCATTCAGACAGGGCATGACTCTCCTGTGCAGGACTCTCTATTGCTGCCCTCCACAAACCAAAAATTAACCACATAAATATAGATGCACATACTGGAACATATATCTTGTACATAGATAAAGACATATTCAGGCAAATATATATAAGCACATTCTGTAATAAATACATAAATAAAGGTAAATATATAGACATACAGACACACAGGGACGCCATCAGAAATTTCAGGGCACCTTACAGTGAGATTGGTCAGGGCCCCTGGGGGTTTACTGTTTGAGCCTTTAAAGCAGTTGTGGGGAACCGTTTTTCTGCCAAGGGCCATTTGGATATTTATAACATCTTTCGCAGGCCATACAAAATTATCAACTTAAATATGAGCCTGTATATTTGGTCAAACATTGAATTAACTCACCCCTAATGTGATGGCTGGAACTGCTTCTCTTTGGTGAGACGTCTGTTAGATGGTCTGAGTAGGCTGCAGTTCGTGGCAAATGCATGTAGGTCCTAACTGTACAGATCGTAAAATTACAGTAAGTGGGAGTCTGACCACTGTGACCCCCACCATTACTGAGAACATTGAATGGGAACTCTGCTCTTTCCAGTGGCTGCATGCACATGGCTAATTTTCTGGCCTGAAATAGAGACTTTTGGCTCTTTGTTCTTGGTAACTGTGGGGTGCCGGAGGGCCAGAACCATTGATTTTGTGGGCCTTATATGGCCCTCGGGTCTGACATTCCCCACCCCTGCATTAAAGTGAGGGAAGTGAGAAGAATGGTCAGGGGGAAACATAGTAAGCAGCGACCACTGGGGAATGATGTCAAAGGGGTTTTCTGAGATATTAAAATTAGTTTAACAGGACTTTAGGTTGAAACTAGTTCAAATTGTAATGTACTTATCTTAGTAATTCTTTGCCATTCCCGCATTTTCCTGTCCCCAGTCATCTCTGTTTACCTTGCATACATGTAATTGTGGCAGCCAGTCACCTCCATAATAAGTAAGGTTACTTGAGGTGAGGGAATTGCACGGTATTTACATATATATATATATATATATATATATATACACTGTATATATATATATATATATATATATATATATATATATATATATATATATATATGTATATTCTTCACCTGGACGAGCCTCTGGCATCACTGTCGAAAATCTGTCTACAGGAAGGGAGATAGTGGTCTGGCGCTGTCTACAGGGGATGGTGCTATATTCAAGGGGGGTGTGGCACTTTCTACCTGGGCACTGTGGCACTATATGGGCACTATCTACAGGGGACACTGTGGCGCTATCTACATGGGCAGTATATTTTGCACTATCTACATGGGCACTGTGGCACTATTTATGTGGGCACTGGCAATTTAAATGTGGGCACTAGCACAAGGGGCAGCTAACGGGGAATTATACTGTATAAGGCCAGTAAAGGCGGCATTATACTGTATAGGGGCAGTGTGGGGAATTATACTGTATGGGGGAGCTAAGAGGGAATTATACTGTATGGTGGCAGCTAAGCAGACATACTGTATGCTGGCAGATAAGGGGGCATTATATTATGTGGGGCAGCTATAAGGGCATTATACTGTATGGGGGCAGCTATTGGACATTATACTGTATGGGGGCCGCTATGGGGGCATTATACTTTATGGGGGAATTTGTGTGGGCATTATACTTAATGGGGGAATCTCTGTGAGCATTATACTGTATTGGGGCATCTGTCTGGGCATTATTCTGTGGGGGCACCTATGGGGGGCACTATACTGTATGGGGCAGCTATGGGTCATTTGCTGTATGGGGCAGCTATTGGGCTTTATACTGTATGGGGGAATTTGTGAGGGTATTATACTGTATGGGTGCATCTGTGTGGGCATTATACTGTATGGGGGCATCTGTGCTAGCTTGATACTCTATAGGGGCATCTATGGGGCATTATATTGTATGGGGCAGCTATGGGGAATTGTACTGTATGGGGGCAGCTATTCGACACTATACTGTGTGGGAGGCACTATGGGGTATTATGCTGTGTGGCGTCAGCATAAGGGTATTATACTTTGTGGTGGGTTCTATTGGGGCATCATACTGTGGGGAGGAACTATGGGAGTGTGATACTGTGTGGACTGAGCCGGGTGTGTATGGGCAGAGATTTGGCAGGGTAAGAGGCGTGGCTTAAAAGGAGAAAAATGTGCCAGGCTGCGCGCGCCACATCCGTAGTCCTTCTTTTGCGGTACTTGAAAGTTGGGAGATATGTCTGCATGCTGTGTAAAAAATCAGTCGAAAAACCATTCATAAATTGATTTGCGGTGCAGTCTTTTAATTCGCAGCATGTAAATTTTTGCTGCGCACTCGCTGGTTTTCTGTTGTGGGTTCTCCCCATTGAATTCAATGGGAGGTAAAACCCGTAACAGATAGCAGATGTTGTGATTTTTGTGTCGGAAAAGCTGCAATTCAGAAAGAAAAGACTACTCTGACCCAGAGCTCTCTGCTTCTGTTTCTAGCCCGGCCTCCAGGGATGAATTGTCATCCCATGTGACTGCTGTAGCTAATCACAGGCTGCAGTGGTCACATGGGATGAAACGTCATCCAAAGAGGCCGGGCTGCAGAACGTCAGAGGGACGCGCGGCCATGGCTATAGACTTTCGGTGTTGTTTTTCAGCCGGAATTCCCTACGGGGATCAGGGCAGATACGATGTGTAGTTTTACGCAGCGTATCTGCCCTGTGTGAACATACGTCCACACACAAAGCACAAGCAATAAAGAATTTCTGTCCAGTTTTCTGTGTGGAAATTTGACGGTGTATTATAGGAATATTATAGGAATTGTAGTATTACATGACGGAATGCTAGAGCAGTAACCATTACTACAGAAGGGCCCTCAGTTCTGGCAATTTTTCACGGCATACTGGGGCTTGCAGTGTTACATCAGGTATAGAAAACAGCGGATTACAGACCAGTGCTATATAGTATTTACATATATAATTCACAAATACGAAGAGCAGATAAGGCCCATGGAGTAGATTTATTAAGACTGGTCTTATAAACGTCAGTCAAACAGAAGAGTGTTGAAGAAAAATGCACAACATTTATTAAGAGGCATGTAAGAGAAATAAATATGGGTGGACGGAGTGTTTCTGTGAATGTAATTGTAATTTTTCTTTGTGTGTCTTCTGGTTATCCTGTCAGTTAGTGTCTCCTGTGTCTCTAGTTTCTGCATGTGCAGCCTCCATGTTGGTGAAGCCTATGATCTGATTGGGTGAAACTTGCCAACTGAAAAAGGATGTGAGTTGATGCCAGTAGAGGGAGAAGGGAGGATGTGCTGGCTAGGTCTGGGTATATAGTTAAGTGTCATGAAGTACCTCAACGCCTCCAGTAACAGGACGAGCAGCAGTGGCATAAAATAGTCAGAAACGATGAATGTTAATGCTGCTGAAAGAAATATCTAAGTACAGAAGCCGTTTGTAAATGTGATTTTTTTTCTCCATGGACACTAAGGGATCGTGCACATTTTATTAACAACTGAACATGGCTGTAAAGGATGTACAACTTGCGTAAAGCGCCTATAGAAGTGAGCCGTGTATCTGTCCCTAAATCTGCAGACTACAGACTGTGACTGCAGCCATTTCTGTCTCAAGCAACTGTCATGTTTCATGTGGATGTCCCCGCATCTTGGACAGCAGATCATACTCCAATAAATAGTTTGTGTGACCACTGAATTTTTTTGTGAGGGGACTCAATAGTATAAGAGTGAGGAGATACTCCTTAAACTGCTATGATTTACGTGAATTTCTGGCATTAATTATAGTAAGTTTGTTGCACCCATGATAACACTGCCGCCTTTTTAAAAGTGGCGAGAAGAGTGAAATGTCTCAAATTTTAAAGCAAATGTGAAATGCGCCAAATTTTGTGACTTTCTAACACCAGAAAACTGTTGTAAATCGTGTAATAAATTCCCCTCAATGTGTTTTACAGCATGAAGGTAAGATTCCCGGATTAGGGTCAATGTAGTGCACTTGGAGCTTAGCTGTAAAATAGCACCGGAAGGAAATATAATATTGAATAGAGAATCATGAATGGTTAATAGAATTTTATTTGTATAAAAATTCTACTGAATAAAAGATGATATAATATTGCATGTCAGATGGAAATGTAAACATATTATCAGATGTTCAATGTTTTACTATTATTTGCTGTAGATGAGGTTCTTCATTTATGATGTGATATCTTCAAGAATATTGTTGACAGAAGAAGAGCTCATGTGTCTAGACCTCCACCTTCTCCTGGTTAGGGCCCTGATGTAATGCTCTGATATTGGACATAGGTTGGAGTCCCTCCAATGCCACTAAGTATAGTTGGAAGTCGCACGTAGCTAAGGCCGGCCATGTGTACGATGCGCCTAATCGATTTAGAGTTACACTTTAAATAAATTAGACGCGTCTCCGGCCGCCCCTGTCCCAGTTATCTGGCGCAAATTATAGCACATGGTGGTCCAGCCAACTCTTTCTAAGCACCACCCCCTTTTTTTGAAAAGTGGTAGAGGCAGCGGAAAAATAGAAAAGTTGCAACAATTTTTCGCAAAAAGCAAGTTTTTGCAAATTGCCAATTTTCTATGCCAGAAAACTGGCGTAGAAGGCTTTATTATTTCCCTCAAAGTATAAACCCCGGTTTAAGTTAGAATTCATACCAGACATGGAGAAAAACAAGTGACCAATTAGTGAAAAATTGCACTAATTTGAATAACCACAAACACTACAAGCAAGCAATGCAAAGACAAGAGAATAATATTGTATGAGTAAATAAATCAATCTCTAAAAAAACTAATTAGGTTTATTATAGTGGCATATGGGTATAATGGCCCCTTGACATGGAGACCTATTCCAGGTGTCTTCAGAGGAATATAAGATTTCTCCATTGGTTTTCATAATACACCACGTGATAGGCTTGAGGGTTGATTACAGAAGTGGTCTGAAAATAGATTGTCCCAACTCCATCAAGCCAGGCTGGAACCAATAGTTCGATTGTTGCTCTGCATAGTGGACAGGTGGTTCGTTCTTGCATCCATCTTCTGATGCACACCGTATGAAAACTATGCGAGCATGATAAACTGGAAATATTCTCTCCTGGTGTATAGTCCTCTAAACAAACAGCACAGGATGCAGGCTCCTCAGTGTCCAGGCTCATGGGGGATGGGACCGCATCTGGACTTTCATTGTCACTATCTGGTGGAGTGACATTTTCCGGAATCTGGCTTACAGGTGAATGGCTCCTCCGTTCGGCTCTAATAGGGGAGCGGCTCCTGTAACGATTTGGTCTCCTTCTTGTATGGCCCTGATATATAGGAGTTCTGCTTTCCTGATGGGACAATCGATATCTTGTCCGATGGGCGATTGGCGAATCTGCCCGGAAACGCTCAGATGTTCCGATGTTAGGAGATGGTGGATTCTCTGATGCGTTTCCATCTGAGTCACCATTTACATGCTCGCTTGACATGTTGCACGTTTTGGCAAGGGACCACAAATATTTGTGTCCCTTAAGGACACTGAACTATCAAGTGTCGCTTACAAACAAATTTTTTAAGACAAAAGACAAAACAAAACAAAATATTTGGATAAGATCCAAAGTAGAGATGCAGTAGAGATGCTTACTAAATCACTTCTCCTTGGCAAGTGGTGTCCAGCACTAGCATTGGAACATTAGATGCATCGTACTTTGTGATGTAACGGAATGTTCCTCACCTGCTGCCCATACATTGCCACACCATCGGGTAATATGGCATATTAACACCTACTAATTCCCTATCCAGTACATGGCACAGCTCACAGTAAAAATGATGGTCTAGCTACCCAGTCCTGTATGCCCTGTATTGTGTTAGTAGATATGGCTACTGTTATATGCATTAATACTCAGCTGGCAGCCATCTTTATTATCACATCATTTTCTCTAAGTATCATAACGCTCAACTGTCAATGTCACCTCTAATATTTTCTTAACCCCTTAGAGTAAATATCTGTTGTTTCACATCCTGTCATTTTTAGGTCCAATCTTCTGTTCTGATTAATCTCTTAATATATCTTTATAGTGGTCAAAGCTTAGTTTCTCTGATACAGAACTGCACATCTCCTGTAAAGACATAGATGTAAAAGATAACATGCTGGCTACCTGAAGCTGCCACTAGAGGGAGTACGGGAGATTACTGCATACTGTCTTATCATTGAGTTTATGTAGAAGAGAATGGAGTAAGGTCACATGCTCCCTCTAGTAGTAACTGCAGGCAGCCAGCAAGTAATATTTTAAAATTATGTCTGTTCAGGGGAGTATTTGGAACTCTACATCAGAAAAACACTATAAACATATATTAAGAAATTAATCAGCACAGAATTTTTAACCTATTCAGATAAAAAAAAATGGTGTTCAGCAGTGCACATTCACTTTAAAATCGGAGCCAGTTTTGGCCTTAAAAGCCATGACACTACAGGCAGGCAATTCAATATCTATGGTTCAAGTTAGTAAATAAGTAAAGAAAGCTCAAACAAGCATGTTGAATATCCTATAGCTCTATGTGGGTTGAGAATCCCCTCACGTATTGCCGTTGTGATGAAGTCACCCTCACGGTAATCCATTCTTGTGTCTTGTGGGAATGTATTAATGTAATAAAAGTTCTCTGTTTTTAATATTTAAGGACTCACTTATGATAGAATCTGTTTCATAGTATAAAGTATAGAGAATATTTAAGAAAAATTCAGTACTTGCAATTGAACCAAAGAATTATGTCTGTTAGGCTGTGTTCACATCAGCGTTGCCCTTCCGTTGAGGGGTTCAGTCGGATTTTTCCGTCGGGTTAACCCCTCAATGGAAAGGCAAACGGAAACCATTAGCAACATTTCCGTCACCATCGAGATCAATGGTGAGGAAAACGGAAGCTAAGGTATCAGTTTGCCTATCCGTTGAGGGGTTAACCCAATGAAAACTTCCGGCAACTTCCAGCGCCATAAGAAAGCAGTAAACTGCTACTAATTTACGCAGCGCCAACGACTGGATGAACCAGACACCAGGAGGTACAAGTGCCTGATGAAGGTCTAATATACGACCGAAATGTCGCACTAAACCTCTGGCATCAATTTTTGATAAAATAAAACCGAAAGATTTGCTAAAATCATCACTTTGTGTGCCGAATATTTCTTTACCAATGAAAATTCCGGCGGAACCCCTCAACGGAAGGGCAATGCTGATGTGAACAGGCCCTAAGGCTAAGTGCACACTTGCATTGTATAATCCGTTAGGCTCTGTTCACATCTGCATTGGGGTCCCGTTCTGATGTTCTATCGGAGGTTTCCGTCAGAACGGAACCCTGAGCAGACACAAACTGACACCGATGGAAACCAGAGGTTTCCATCTCCATCACCATTGATTTCAATGGTGAAGGAGCCGGTGCCCGTGGTTTCTGTTTGCCTCTTTTGTGCACTGGACCCGTAGTTTTGCCGGATGCAATAGCGTAGTCAACTGGTTTCCGTTGGTGTCAGTTTGTGTCTACTCAGGATCCCGTTCTGATGGAAACCTCAGACGGAACGTCAGAACGAGACTCGAATGTAGTTGTGAAAAGAGCCTAACTCTGATCTGTTTTTATATTAAAATTACTGATAAAAACGGACCCTTTAAAAATCCCATTAAAATCAATGGGATTTTTAATTGCATCCGTTGGCTTCCGTTGTTTAGTCATCTGTTTTTTTTAAGGATATACAATTGCAGAGTACAGGACTTTTTTCTCTAATCAAAAAAACGGATGTCTAACTGATCACTTATTTTTAACATTGGTGTCAATGTAAGGCTTCGTTCACATCTGCGCTAGGGCTCGGTTCCGATGTTCCGTCGGAAATTTCTGTCGGAATAGAGTCCCTGACAGACAAAAACGTAAACCATAGGTTTCCGTTTCCATCACCATTGATTTCAATAGTGATGGATCTGGTGCCAATAGTTTCCATATGTCTATGTTGTGCAAGGTTTCCATCATTTTGATTGAATCAATAGCGCAGTCGACTACGCTATTTATTCAAGACGACAGAACCCTTGCACAATAGAGACAAACGGAAATCATTCGCACTGAATCTGTCACCATTGAAATTCTATGGTTTCCGTTTGTGTCTGTCAGGGCTCCGTTCCGACGGAAAGCTCAGACAGAACTTTGGAATGGAGCCCTAGCGCACATGTGAACGAAGCCTTAGTGTATGTTCACACGGCCTATTTTCAGCCGTTTTTCGGGCCATAAACTCCCCGAAAAACGGCAGAAAATACGGGGGCTGAACGCCTCCATACATCTGCCCATTGATTTCAATGGGGAAAACTGTTTTTTGTTCCCACGGGGCGTTTTTTTACGCATTGCGCATGTCACTTCTTGTGCCATTTTTGAAGACGTTTTTCATTGTATCAATGGAAGAACAGCTACAAAAAAAAAAGCGTAAAAAAAACCGGTTAGATGCTCAAAAAACTGCTTAAAATCAGAAGTAGTTTTCCATTGAAAACAGCTCCGTATTTTACAGCCGTTTTTTGTTAAGCATGTGAACATACCCTGAAACTGATACAAACGGATTGTAATCGGTTTGCATCCGTTTTTTCATCAGTTAAAATAAGGCTTTTTTTTTTTTTGCTGTGCCCATTTGCAGACAGCATTTTGCAAATCAATTAAAACTATTGACAGGAAAACATATCTAGTGATAGGAAGAAACTGGAAATGACCCCCCAACAGACATACTATTGCCATTTTGTAGGTGTTTCTACATCAAGTTTGGTGAGAAAATGTTTTTTTTTTTAGCTTTGTCATAATGGTAATACTCATGTACACTACTCATTTACAGGAAAAAAATATTTAAGATAACAGCCTGGCAACAGACTATCAACTGAACAAAAAAAGGGTGCAAAAAAAAAACCCTGATTCTTTATAAATTGATAAAAACGGATGCTTCTTGTCTGTTTTTTTTTTTGATGGATGCATTAAACTAATCCTTTAAAAAACTGACTATTTACCATCCGTTTGCATCCCTTATTTATATAACATCCACTAATCTAAAAACGGATCAGAGTAATGGATTATACAACGCAAGTGTGAATTTACCCTGAATTTAATTTCAATTGAGCCGAAATGTATGTAAAATACAGGATTATCTGATCTTTAGGTGAGGAGATTTTTTCAGGGTCCTGCTTATCAGAAAGCATTAAGAGTACAGATTGGGATGACACATAGTTTTCTGGACTGGAAAAGTTGCAAATGTGTCAAAAGTCACAATTTGCACACAAAAAAATGCAGGTTTTGATGTGTTTACGTAATCTATGGCACGTTTAAAAAACATGAATGGATTTCGTGAAAGAGGGCGTGGCCTGCCAGTGCTCAAGAAATTTACTATCACTTCCACTAGAAATTGGGGCAGGAACATCCAGAGATGCGCCTAATTTAATAAGCGGTGTGCACTTCTTATTAAATTAGGCGCATCTCTCTCCAGCTATCCTTATATTAAGACTGGCCCGGGAAACGCCAGTCCTAATGCATCTCCTCCTATGTGCCCAGTAATGTAAAGTGTAAATAGTACAGTAATCTACTTCAAGATTGTTATATGTTTCTTTGTGACAAATAGGCATGTGTCACTGCAGTACAGCTCAGTTTGTCACATTTGACACAGTTCATTATTATATCATGGTAAGTTTCTAAGGTTTTACACAAGATGGGAAGAAAACCTACTCCATTATCTTAAAGGGTAACTAAACGTTCAACAAACTTCTGACATGTCATAGTGACGTCAGAAGTTTTGATCGCTGGGGGTCTGAGCACTGAGACCCTCACCAATCGCTAAAACGAAGCAGCAGAAGCAATTGTGTGAGCGCTGAGCCGCTTGCTTTCTGTTCGGCTTTTCTCGGAAAGCCGATGTAGCGGTGTATGGAATCCAAAAGAAAGTCTTGATAATACAAAACGCAGGCACTCCTCTGGTTAAATATGCAAAGAAAATATTTTATTTTCAGATCAATGTAAAAGAGAAATATGTAACGTTTCAGCCACAATCTGGCCTTTGTCAAAACTCAATTGCCGCTGGTCAATAGAAAAAGTTGCTGGAGCACTATAGGAAAAGGTAGCTTGTACCATGCAGAAATGCGTCATGGTACAAGCTACCTTCTCCTATAGCGCTCCAGCAACTTTTTCTATTGACCAGCAGCAATAGAGTTTTGACAAAGGCCGGATTGTGGCCGAAACTTTACATATTTCTCTATTACATTGCCTGATGTAAAAATTTTATATTTAACGAGAGGAGTACCTGAGTTTTATCTAATCAATATTGATTGACAGGGTGGGAACCTTACCTACAGCACCCAGACCATTTTGCAGAGTGCCACAGACTTGATCTACATTCAATAGAAAGTCTACGAACCCGTACACCGCTACATCGGCTTTCCGAGAAAAGCCGAACAGAAATGAAATGAAGCGATCAAAATTTCTTACATGTCACTATGACATGTCAGAAGTTTTTTGAACGGTTAGTTACCCTTTAAAAGAGTTGTACAGGATAAGAAAACCAGCACAACACCTGTCCACAGGTTGTGACTGGTATTGCAGATCAGCCTCATTCATTTTTAGTAGAGCTGAGCAGCAATATCAGAAACAACCCATGGACAGGTGTGGTGTTGTTTTGGGAAGAAATCGGCCATGTATTTCTAATCCTGTATAACATTTTTAAGGCTATGTTTATATTTGCAAGGAAACTCCGTCACAAATTTCGTTAGATTTGAATAGAACTACTGCTCGACATGCGGGACTAATGACTTCATGACGGAACCCTTTCAGACCCCATTATTTGTCAGTGGGATCCGCAGGGCACCAGTGGTATCCATCATACAAAGGATCTGGCACTACGTTGATGCTTCCATTATAAATGGAAGCCAGAATGCAGATGTGAACAGAGCCTGACTAAAACAATTATCATAATGCACAAACAATAGTCACAAAGGGTTGAAAGAAACTGAGCTCTACAACATCTGTATAGCTAAAGTGCAGAAAAAAGCTTTGTTGTCCTTTTAGTTATGTTTGTGGAGAAGTTTAGAGAAAGGATGAAGCAGAGTTGGGTGCTTTAGATAATGTAAGAAATTATATTTTTCAATACCTTAGAGAAAAGATTACAAACCTTGTAAAACCAGTTGAAAGCTTACTGGAGACTCCCCAGAGAGAATTATGCCTGGACAAGGTAAAGGTCTTTCTTTCTAACTAAGCATTAAAGAGAAACATAGAAAACAACTATATTCCAGACAACAACCGGGAGAAAATTCTACATGAGAATTATATTTTTTACTAGATTTATTCCTTTTTAATGGGTGTCTTGATTGAAGTTTAATCTAGTATTGTATCTGCTTTCATCATTATCATATAAATATCACAATAAGAACATTTTATTGCAGAATCATTACATTCTAGTAGCATGATGTTCAAAGGCATTGCTAGCATCAAAAACTATCAAGCCCCAGATATTACAATTTGAGGCACACTACTGGTCCAAACAATATTGCTTTATGCACAGCCATAATGAATAATTATTGTCCCCATGTAATGCATAATTAATACCAGAACACAGTATATAATTGATACTCCCATATATTATCTAATTAATAAACTCCACGCAATGCATAATTAAAACAGCCATTGAATATAATGAATCCCCTGATAAAGTACAATATTGATACCACCATACTGGATCTAATTTATATCTCATACAGTGCAAAATTAATACTGTTACGTGGAGCAAAATTCTGCAATAAATTCATAATTAATACCCCCATACAATATATAAATAACACTTCCATACCTTTAAAAATGAATACCACTATAAAGTGCAGAACAAAAGTCAAAAATTACAGCCAAATATAGCCATACAGCATATACAGCAGTAACCCCAAATAGTATATACAGTTTTAGTTTTGCATATTTGTTCCATGTTTAAGATCATCAAACTACTTTTAATATTAGATAAAGATAACCCAAATAAACACAAAATGGGATTAATTTATTGAAGGAAAAATGCTGTTCAGTCCTACCTCGTCCTATGTGAAAAAGTAATTGGAAGACATAAGTATCGTTACATCTGGAATAAAGCTGGCACCACATTCCACCATTTGGGCATCACAACAACAATCAAACATTGTGGTGGTTGTGTGATAGTCTGGCGTTACTTTGCTTCAGCAGAACCTGGACGACTTGGAATAGGTGATAAACCTATGAATTCTGCTCTTTATCAGAAAATCCTGAAGCAGAATGTCAGCCCGTCAGTTTGTGAAAGCTCAAGCGCAGTTGGGTTATGCAGCAAGACAATGATCCGAAGCACACAAACAAGTCCACCTCTGAATGGTCGAGTTAAAGCTCAGACTTTAATCCCATTAAGATGCTATGGCAAGACCTTAAACGGGTAGTTCATGCTGGAAAACTGTTCGATGTAGCCGAATTAAAACAATTCCGCAAAAAAGCGTGGGCCAAAATTCCTCCATAGTGATGTAAATGACTCATCACATTTATTGCAAACATTGGATTGCAGTTTTTCCTGCCAAGGGTGGCACAACCAGTTACTAGGTTTATTTTTCACGGTAGCATAGATTTTGAATAAATCTTTATACTCAATAAATGGTATAATTATTTAAAAGATGCATTTTGTGTTTACTCCTGTTGTCATTATCTTGTATTAAAATTAGTTGGATAATCTGAAACATTTAAATGTGACAAATTAGCAAAAATAGAAGAAATCGGATGTGGGGCAAATACTTTTTTACAGCACTGTAATTAATGAACTTACAGTACACAATTCTATTGTACAGTGCTCATATAATATGTATGAGGTGATCCAGTAAAGCAATCCACTTCCCAACAATACATAGGATATAATGTATAATTACGTCAGCAATTCTGTGCTGGAAGCACGTGCTTCATTATCACACTATGTGGATTATCAAATTTCTGGATATCTGTCCTATGCAGGAGCTAGTTCCCGCATAAGGACAGATATATCCGTCCTCTGATCGTGTGGGATTAGCGGCAGGAGCACGGCTGTTATACACAGCCTGGCTCCTGCTGCAACTGCCGGAATCGAAGCGGGCTCCGATTCCGGAAGTTTAACCTATTAGATTTCAATAGCGACAGCGGCATCTAATGTGTTTGAAAAAGGGAGAGTGCCCCCTCTCTCACCCTATCGGCACCCTCGCAAAAAAATCTCGGGGCGCCATTGGGTTTCCATGGCAGCTGGGGGCCTAGCAAAGGCCCCCAAGTCTCCCCTCAGCAACTGCCAGAGGCATGGCCTAATAGATTGCCTGTCAGTTTTACACTGACAGGCAATAATGCTTTGGTATACTAAGTATACCAAAGCATTATATAAGCGATCAGCAGATCGCATGGTGAAGTCCCCTTGTGGGACAAAAAACATAAAATGTAAAACAGTTAAAAAAGTTTATGAAAAAACAAAAACAATGATTACAGTAAAAATAAAATAAAACCACTTTTTTCCCCAAAAACTGGCTTTATTTAGTAAAAGTGTCCAAACAAATAACACATACACATATATGATATCCCCACAATCGTAACGACTCAAACAATAAAATTAACATATTATATAATCCGCCGGATGAATTACGCCTAAACAAAATGCAAAAAAACACGGCAAAATTATTTTTCTCCCATCCCCCCTAAAAAAATAAAATAAAAGTTAATCAATAAGTTCCATGTACCCCAAAATAATACTAATGAAAACTACATCTTGGCCCGTAAACGTCAAGCCCACATATGGCCACATTGACGGAAAAATAAAAAAGTTACGGCTCTTGGAATGCGGCGATGCAAAAGCAAGTATTTTTTTTCTAAAATGGTTTTTATTGTGCAAACGTAGGAAAACATATAAAACCTTTATATAATTGGTATCCTCATAATTGTCCTGACCCATAGAATAAAGGTAACATGTTATTTACGCTGCATAGTAAGCGGCGTAAATTTATAACGTGAAAATCATTGCTGGAATAGCAGATTATTTTCAATTCTCTCCTAAAATAAAGTTAATAAAAGTTAATCAATACATTATATGCATCCAAAAATGGTGCAATTGAAAAATACAAAAAAGTTACGACCCTTGAAATGCGACCGTGAGAAAACAAAAAATAGTCCTTGGTCATTAACGCGCAAAATGGCCTGCTCATTAAGGGGTTAAATTAATTTAACAGTATTTGCAAATACTATATGATTCAATGAAGGAGGCTTCCATTTTACAATAAATTTGTCGGGCTGCTTTAATCATTGTTTTTCTACATCGTACCACTGCAGACTTGGGCTTCCTTGAGGATTTGCACCCATACTACCGTGATAGTGTGCTGCCTTCCAACCTTTGCATAAGTAATGTATATATATACACTATATGTATACAAGTTTTGGGATACCTACTCATTACACCTACAGGACCTTTTATGGCATCCCATTCTAAATCGTTAGGCATTATTATGACGTTTGTCCCCCCCCCCCCCCCATCGCAGCTAAAACAGCTTCCACTCTTCTGGGAAGGATTTCTACAAGACTTTGGAGTGTCTATGGGAATTTTTGCCAATTCATCCAGAATAGCATTTGTGAGTTCAGACACTGATGTTGGTCTAGGGGGACTTGCTCACAATCTCCGTTCTAGTCCATCCCAAAGGCATACCTCCCATCCGTCCCAGATTCAGCGGGACAATCACGGATTCCGGGCATTGTCCCGCTGTCTCAGGCAGCCCGGGATATGTCCCACTGTCAAACTAATTCTGAAGCAGGCAACCATCAGCAAGTTCATAGCGGAGGAGCAGAGGAAGCTCCTCTGCTCGCCAAGGACTCCCCAGGAACAGTGCTACTTTAAGTACTGCGCTTGGGGAAGCCCTTGACTTTACTGTCCGTATATGGACAGTGACGTCAGTAGCTTCTCCTGGAGCGGAATCCCCGGCCAGAGTCGGCAACGGGGATTCCGCTCAAAGACTAGCCACTGACGTCTAATTCCATATATCGACAGTACCGTCAAGGGCTTCCCCGAGCACAGTGCTTAAAAGCGCTGTGCTCAGGGAGTCCTCGGCGAGCAGAGGAGCACCCTCTGCTCCTTCACTCTGAACTAATTCTGAAGCAGGGAGCTGATGGTTCCCTGCTTACAAATTAGTGGCTACTCCTTGAGCGGAATCCCCGTTGCCAATGATCTGGCTGGGGATTCCGCTCCTAGGTCACTCCTCCAATGGGGGTGGCACTATGTTCAAGGGGTGTGTGGCACGATCTACATAGACACTGTAGCACTATATAGGGGCACTATCTACAGGGGACACTGTGGCGCTGTGTACGTAGGCACTATCTACATGGGCAATGTGTCACTGTCTACAAGGGCTCTGGCACTAGGGGCAGCTAAGGGGGCATTATACTGTATGGGGCAGCTATGGGTGCATTATGCTGTATGGGGGAATTTGTTTGAGCCTTACACTACATGAAGGCATCTGTATGGGCATTATACTGCATGGGAGAATCTGTGTTGGCTTTATACTGTATAGGTGCATTTATGGGGCAGTATACTGTATAGTGGCAGCTATGGGGGCATTATACTGTATGGTGGCAGCTTAAAAGGCATTATACTATGTGGGGGCAGCTATTTTGTATTATACTGTGTGGGAAGCACTATGGGAGCTTGATACTGTGTGGGCTGAATCGGGTGTGTATGGGCGGAGATTGGGTGGGATTAGAGGCATGGCCCAAAAGAAAACAAATTGGCGCACCGCGCCGTGCGCCACATCAATTGTCCCTCTTCGTGATACTTGAAAGTTGGGAGGTATGCCAAAGGTGTTTGATGGGGTTGAAGTCAGTGCTCTGTGCAGGCCAGACAAGTTCTTCCACACCAAACTCACCCAACCATGTCTTTATGGAACTTACTTTGTGCACTGGGGCACAGTCATGCTGGAACAGAAAAGGGCCTTCCCCTAACTGTTGCTACAAAGTTGGAAGCATACAATTGTTCAAAATGTCTTGGTATGCTCACGCATTAAGATTTCCCTTCACTGGAACTAAGGGGCCAAGGCCAACCCATGGAAAAGAAACCCCAAAGCATTATCCCGCCTCCACCAAACTTTACAGTTAGTACAGTGCAGGTAACGTTCTCCTTGCATTCGCCAAACCCAGACTCGTCCATCAGACTGCCAGATAGAGAAGGGTGATTTGTCACTCCACAGAACACGTTTCCACTGCTCCAAAGTCCAGTGGCAGCATGCTATACACCACTCCATCCAACGCTTGGCATTGTTCTTGGTGATGTAAGGCTTGCATTCAGCTGCTCGGCCATGCAAACTTATGCCATAAAGCTTCCGACACCGTTTTTTGTGGATGTTAATGCCAGAGGAGAATTAGAACTTTTCAGTTATTTAATCTGCAGAGCGTTGGCGACTTTTATGCACTATGTGCCTCGGCAACTCTGCTCAGTAACTTTGTGTGATTTTCCATCCTTTAACCGTATCATGCTGCAATTCAGTGAGCTCTTTAGAGTGACCCATTGTTTCACAAATATTTGTAAATGCAAGCTACATGGATAGGTGCTGGATTTCATACACCTGTGGCAATGCGACAGAACAAAATCCCTGAATTTATCGATTAAGAGTTGTGTCCCGATTCTTTTGTCCATATAGTGTACATGATTCAAATAAATCTAAACAGGCTAAAGAACAGATCATTTTCTATGAGCAAACGATCACCTATAAATTCCAAATTCTATTATGCTGGGCTCACGTGAACCATTTTTGGGGCAGGACTGGGATGCCTCCCCTCCACAAAGCGCTAGCGGCTTCAACTCCATCGAACAAAATGCCGGGACATCAGCTTCTGGTCTGAAGCCAACAATGACTGCTTCCCAAGAGGCCTAGATGTGTAGTTTTCGCTTGAAGCTGATTGTATTCTGTACAATGGCCTCTACTCACCCCATCAAGTACCCAAGCACCCCACATGGGCAACAAGTTAGTCCACTACTTTGATTTAGAGGATAGCACCAAATATTACTGCTGTGTTGGAAATTTGATACAGAATTACTTGGGAGGTCCTCTTCTCAGTGACCCTTGTATCTTGTAATACACTGGTACTATTACTTTGCTAGTACCACACTACCTAGGAACTTAAATAGCGACTCTACCATTACACTTAGACTGCAGGTCCGCTGTGCCACAATTAGCCTCTTGGATTTTTTTATGAGAACTGTCGTAGCATGTATTCAACAAGCTTTTATTTAACATTTCACTTATAATGCCTTTCACTGTTAACAAAAATAGCGACTAATCCCCTTGACTTCAGTGTAAAAATGATGCATGTGCAGTTTTGCACGAAGTAACGTACAAATGCAAAACTTCTATAGAAGCAGTTCTAGGGACACTTTACAGAACAGATTCTTTAAATATTAACTATTCTTACAATTCTAGTAAAGACATTGGTGAAATATTGTTTTGATACAGTTTTGAACTGCAGCACTTACTCCCATGGTGTCTCATGTGTTTCTGAGGATCTTAAATAGGGTTGGTAAAATATACTTGCCAGGTTTAAGATAATAATGTTGTCATTTTGGAGAATCAATGGTTAAAGGGAAACTCCATTTAAAATCATAGATTGCCATGTGAATTCTTACCTCTACTAATCAGGATGTTTGATGTTACTGATATTTCCTCAGGCATTAATGTATTTTTTCTTTTTAAAACTCCTATTTGTCACAAAGTTACATGAAGGAGTACATGTCAAGACAACGGCAATTATAAGGTTGTCTACTTTCAGGAAATATATAGGGTGTAAGGATGCACTCAATTTTCTAGGTGCGTAATGCCTGTATTTTATAAGTTGCTCCTTTTTTAAGGACATAAGTGACATGTATGAACTCTGCACATCTTTACATTTTAAGGGGTGTTGTGTGTCTAATTTTCTTCTTGGGTTAGACTTTTATTCCAAAAATAATTTTTTATGCATTTTTTATGAAAAATCACACCTTGATGCAAAATTGATGTAAACCTATAGGCGCCTGTGTCTATAAATAGCTGAGTAACATTTTGAACATTTGCCAGGTGTCTATTTACAGAAGATATGTAGGTTTGTAGCGTTAGTACAAGTTTTTCATTTATAATTCAGTTTTTTGTGTGTATGTTAAAAGAGAACATTTTGTGGCTACCAGTGGTGTAAAATGTCCAGAAGCCCTGGGCAGTGAATACATTAAAGGGAATTTTCAAAGATGTAGTCACTGGACTGGGCTAAGGTTGAAGAAAGCCCCTGGAAGTAGAAATCTGGTGGGGGCCTACCATTATTTTTATTAATGGCAACAGTAGCACACAAATAGGTTATTATTATTTGGGGGTTTCCCTATGATTACCTTAAAATTAATTCAGAGCTCTACATCAAATCAAAAAATTCATGTAGTCCCAAACTACTAAATAAATTCAGACCCCAGACTAGACCCCAAAACAAATTCAGAACCTTAGACCAGACCTCAAAATGAATTCAGATCCCAAAATTAATCCAGACCCCCAAATCAAACCGAAAATTAATCCAAACCCCAGCCCAGATCACAAAATGATTTCAGACCCCATATTAGACCTTAAAAATAATTCTGACTACTAAATAAATTCAGACCCCAAACCAGTCCCCACAATTAATTCAGAACCCAGATCAGACTCCTCCATTTACTTACCGCACCAATGTCCTTTTCACCTCAAGGTACTTCCACTCTAAATCCTGACCCCTCAGTGTGGAGATGACTGGAGGGGAGTGAGTAGCAGTAGTGGCAGTATGTGTCACCGTCGGACACCCAGCCTACTAAGCACCAGCCCATCTGGCATTTGCTAGTACTGCCAAATGGCCTGTCCAGCCCAGCTACACACAGACACTACATACACACTGCATATACTATGCACACACTACATACGCGGTATACCCATAATACTATTATTCCTCCAGTGAAGGCCCCTTTTGTGGTGAAGGTCACCAGGGCACATGCTCTGGTTGCCCTCCCTATAATCCAGACTTTTTTTATTCATAAATTAGCCAACTATAATTTTCCATATTGCAGGCAGTCAACAGTGGACAATTATCCCAATACAAGGACAGACATACAATGTGTCTAACCCAGACTTGTAAGCAATGGCATCCACTCACACTTTAAAAGGAAAATAACATTATTTTTTTCCCATTTTTGTTATAATGGCTGGTAATTGTCCAAAAAGGTAGTACAACTCTAATAAGCTGTGACACCCATGGCCGCAGACCGTCGGGATTTTTCAACCCCCGACGGCCGCAGCCATGGATCAGTGGCACTGGCCCACATCTCCTCCTCAGGAGACGCCAGATGCTTGCTGGTGTCTTTATGTTTGATATGTATGCCCAGCTTAAGGTTCACTGTCCGGCACATGACAATCATGACATTCATGACACCGCGCCTGGTGTCTGCCTGCTGCCAAGGTCCCATCTGAGCCTAACCATCGCTACTGTCTGAATTACCACAGGTACCCTTATTCGAACTATAGACATTTACTTGGTATCCTGTTGGCCAGCTACTTTCTCGCTATGGCGGTACGGCCCAGTGGGTTTACACACCCATCGTGACATAAGCAAAGTCATTTTTAGCCTGGTGCCTTTATGTTTGATATGTATGCCCAGCTTAAGGTTCACTGTCCAGCACATGACATTCTACTGCTTGAGCAATGAGGCTGCATCCCCATAAATTTATGGCTAACCTAAGGCTACTTTAAATGCTGGAACGAATAAATAAAATGTCTAGACTCCTCGGCACTCTTCCTCAAGTCATATCAGACCAATGACTTGGATGACTTTGTAGTAAAAGCTGAGATTATAAGGATACATCTTTTGTAACGGGATTATGATGCTCAGATTGTACATAATGCATTAAAGGATGTTAGGGAGGATAAATAGATAAATCTTGGTATAAAACATAAAAATCTCCCCTGTACCTTCCCTTCTAGGTTTATCTTGTAAAGTGCACTACCTGCTACTCCCAGATAAAAACAGTTTTATTATAAAAGCAAATGTCTGTATTCGCTTTTATAGTATTGGATCGTGATCATGTGATAATGGCTGATAACAGAGAACAACAGCAAGGTCAGGACCTTTACGAAAACCTTACTGAACACCCGATGAACCTATGTGCCAAATTTAGGGTCAAATACTTCAGGTGTTTGGATGCCTATAGAGGACGACAAACAGATATTCGCTATAATGGCTGATAACAGAGAACAACGGCAAGGTTGGGACATTTACGAAAACCTTCCCAGACACCCGATGTACCTATGTGCCAAATTTGGGGTTAAATTGTTCAGGTGTTTGGATGCCTATAGAGGCAGACAAACAGAGATTGACTTTTATAATATAGAATAGCAGAGTTCCCCGGCTTCACACTGGTCTATTTATTTGTGTGTTTGGTTAAAAACGTCATTTCCTACTGATATAAAGCTGACATATCCAATAAAGTCCAAGGGCAGGGTTCTGTTTTGGAGGCAGGACTGGTCTGAAAAGGGTTCAATTTATGAGAATGCTGAAATCCACGGGCTTGGTTCTGTTGAGAGATTTCAGCCGCTCGGGCAGCAGCCATGTCTTTTGTCTACATGCAGGGTTCCTTTTTGGAGGCATGACTGGTATGAAAGGGTTTCAATTCATGAGAATGCTCAAATCCAGTATAGGTACAGTTCGTTTATGGCGAGTAACAGGTTGAGTAACGAAAAATGGCTTGGTTGTTATGGAAACCTGGTCTAAAACTGTTGTGTATGTGAGTGAGGCTAAGAATGAAGAACCTGAGAGCTTCTATTGGCTAATACAGGTCATGTGATATGGAGAAAGATATGGAAGCCAGTGGTGTCATATTTGCTTTTGTGAATATGTTGAGAACGGTCGGTCCTAGAGAGCTGAAACCCGGTCTAAACCTTCGGAAGTGCGTGATTTACTTATGTGCCAGATTTGGTGCATATTGGTCCAATCGTTTGGCCGTTCATAAAGAACAGTTAACAGACATCAGACAACAGAAATTAATTTTTATGTATATATATATATATATATATATATATATTTATATATATATAGATACAGAGAGAGAGAGAGAGAGAGAGTGAGAGAGAGAGAGAGAGTGAAAGAGAGAGAGAGAGATATCTTATGTGATGCGGTATGACAAACATATTATCTGCTTTGGATATATAATGAAATATATTATATACATTTTTATATAGATAATATGTTTCTGAACAATGGATGTTTTCAAAGTATGTTTTTAGTATTTGTAATTTTTTATTGTTAAATGTTGTCGGCTATTTAATCAGAGTAATTGTACACACCTCACATGCCCCAGAGGAAGCCGGAAGGGCGAAACCCAGGGTTGGGCAAGAGTGTATAGCGTGCCGAATGTTTTTACTATTTGACACATCTGAATCTTTTTTGTATCCTGTGGGTATAGAATAAAAACAGCGTGGAGTGAAATTTATCCCAAAGGTATTGCACTATATATCTGTTTTATACACTGGAGATATATGTAGGTTCTCGTCCTGTCCGGAGATTGAGTGTCGAGAGATCGATATTCCTTCTGTGGAACTACAGGGCCCAGAAGAGCCGAGAGCACACAAGTGGGATTGCAGATTATCTATTGCATACGGGCTGGGGGAGTGCGTATCCTCCGAAAAATACCTTGTTCTGCTTTTAAGAACAGTCTGAGCGGTAAAATTTAAATGAATTTAAATGCTGTTGTTAATCTTGATACACTACTTGTGTACTTATTTGTAGCAAACAGCATGAATAGAGGTCACTGGCAAGCCAAAAGCAAGAATAAAAAGACTTTGGAGGACAATTGGAGGCAGGAAGCCTTTTGGATGCTGTTATAACATTGATCTTTTTGGACAGGTTTGCAGATAGATCAAAGAAGTGTGTGTTCTTCTGATTAAGTTCTGAAATAGAAAACCACATTTTAAACCACTAACCACCAGCCAAACCCATAAACTTTGATAAGTGGAAAATTCAAAAATGTACTTGGTTATAGAGTTATAACTAAATTCCAGTCTTAAAGTAGCAGATATAATTGGCAGAAGCAGTTGCAATAACTTAACCCCTTAGTGACCAGCCCATTTTAGGCCCTAATGACCAAGCTATTTTATTCGTTTTTCTATAGTCGCATTCAAAGAGCTATAACTTTTTTATTTACATAGCTGTATGAGGACTTGTTTTTTGCGGGATTAGTTGTACTTTTTAATAGCACCATTTTAGGGTACATATAATTTTTTTATTAACTTTTATTAACTTTTTGGGGGGGGATTATAAAAAAATCTGAAATTCCACCATTGCTCTATGCGTTTTTAAATTGACGCCGTTCACTGTGCGGCGTAAATAACACATTACCTTTATTCTATGGGTCGGTACGATTACGGCGATACCACATATGTAGAGGTTTTTTATGTTTTAGGACTTTTGCACAATAAAAACACTTTTGAACTAAAATAATTAGTTTTTGCATCGTTGCTTTCCAGGAGCCGTAACTTTTTTATTTTTCATCAATGTAGTGATTTTTTTGGGCTTGTTTTCTGTGGGACGAGACGTAGTTTTGATTGGTACTGTTTTGGGGTGCATGGGACTTATTGATTCATTTTTATTATGACTTTTTTGGGGGGCAATGGCAAAAAATTGCAATTTCGCCATTGTTTTTTGAGTTTTTTTTTTACGATGTTCACCTTGCGGTTTAAATGACATATTAACTTTATTAATGGAGTCATTACGGTCGCGGCGATACCACATATGTGTACTTTTATTTATTTTTTACACTTTTACTAAATAAAACCACTTTTTATGGAAAAAAATAGTTGTATTTATTTTTTTACTGTAATTGTTCTTAATAATCTTTATTTCACATTTATTATTTATTTCATTAGTCCCACTAGGGGACTTTACTGTGCAATCTTTAGATCGCTGCTATAATGCTCTGCTATACTTCGTATACCAGAGCATTATTGCCTGTTAGTGTAAATCTGACAGGCAATCTGTTAGGACGTGCCTCCGGCGCGTCCTAACAGGAATATGTCCAGGGCAGAGCTGGGGGCTTTTATCTAGCCCCCGGCTGCCATGACAACCCATCGGAGACCCGTGATTGCATTTGCGGGCCGCCGATGGGTGACAGAGGGAGCTCACTCCCTCTGTAAACAAGTTAAATGCCGTGGTCGCTATTGACGGCGGCATTTAACGGGTTAAACGGCCGCGATCGAAGTAAACTTCGATCGCGGGCATTGGAGCAGGAGCTCAGCTGTCATCAGACAGCTGAGCCCCGGCTCCAGCCTGCACGGGAGACCCGTGCAGAACTTAGACTAGGCTCACGTGAAAAGGCGTCAGCCTAGCCTAAGGCCCCTTAGTGACAAACGTGAAAAGGCGTATTGTTGGTCACTAAAGTGTTAAAAGAGCAATATAAGCATTTGCAGAACATTCCCAAAAATATTTTTATGTACCGTAATTCGGTTTTTATTGCTATGATAAAGACTTAAGCTCCATGCACACGACCGTAAAAACGCCCATAATTACGGGCCCATAGAGTTATATTGGCCACGGGTAACTTCCCGTTTGCGTACGGGAAGGTGCACGGGCCTTTGAAAAATATATAACATGTCCTATTTCAGGCCATAATTACGGCACGGGCAGGCCCATAAAAGTCTATGGGGCTCCCATAATCATGGGTGGCTACGTGTGTGCACCCGTAATTATGGGAGCGTTGCTAGGCGACGTCAGGGGACTTCAATTTTTGATTAAAGAGAAGCAGAGAAAATGGCGGCTGAGCGATCATGTGACCATTTTAAGGGGTTTGGACATGATTGTGACATCATTTCCAACCCCACTTTTTTTACGGGTCAGTGAATACGGGTGGAATACGGATGATAATGGGTCCGTAAATACGGGTTAAATACGGGTTAAAAACACGTGACAAAGGACCAGTATATACGGCCAGTATTTACGGGTGTGAAAAAATACGATCGTGTGCATGGGGCCTTAGGATATATAAATTCTTCTTGCAACTCTAAAGAAACTCTAAAGCAATAATAGGCATCAATTATATCTTCAGAAGCTTGAGTATTAAAAACTCTAAATTTCTTAGGTCACTATAAAGAGTATTGCAAAGTTTTGAAAAAAATATATTTCTATACAAATTGAATGTACATGAAATGTACATGAAATTTCTATAGTCATATATACAGAACAATGCACTTAAATAGATTATCAGCAATATGATTCACTTTGGCTAAATGAAAATGTATAACTCTATGTACATAAGTTTTTTTTAGCATTTTCTGGAGTGTTACCCTCATCCATAACATTTTTGAAAAAAGTACATCTCAGCTATCAATCCTTTATTCTAATTTACCTTTCAAAATTTCTTGTATATGTGTACTGCCACCCAATAAAGTGGAAAGAAGGAGCTGTGAAAAAGCTTGTATGGTGCAAATGTAACCATTTATTGGATGAAAATATTAATATTTGTAGATGTATAAAATAAAAAAAACAAGTATGTTTCAAAAGGAACTATTTTGAAGTATGTGGTGCTTCTATAACAAATATTGCAGTTAGGATTTCATTGACTAATAAACCACACTTGTATTCTGTTGAGTTGTCATACTCACCCTAGTCAATAGGCACAGAAGGAACAATGACATTAAAATGGGAGCAATATAGACAAGACTGATGCACATGGAAAAATGAAGGGGAAAAGTGAACAGTGATTCATTAGGAAACTGTGTGACTTAGGCCTCATTTACACGAGCGTAATATACGCGCGTGCGACGCGCGTGCTTTTCACGCGTGTCGTACGCACCTATATTACTCTATGGGGCAGTTTAGACGATGCGTGATTTTTGCGCAGTGCGCGTGCGTTGCGTAAAACTCACGACATGTTCTATAATCGTGCGTTTTTCGCGCATCACGCACCCATTGAAGTCAATGGGGGCGTGAAAACAACGCATGACACACGGACGCTCCTGCGTTGCATGCGCGAAAATCACGCATCACTTGTTATGTCCATGAAGAACAGTCTATAAAGCTGGACAAAGCAAACAAAAACCAGGAAGTGCTTGAGTTTCCACTGCGAGTGGGCAGGGCTAGTGACTGGAGACTGTGAAGGTATCTTCCACTGTGAACATCTGCTGCCATGCCGCGTGGGATGGACGTGGAGCGCCTCCTCGTCCTGGTCCAGGGACATCCAGAAATTTGGGACACTCGCTCGGAAGCGTACCACAACCGGACGGCCAAGGAGGACGCCTGGGAGGAGGTGGCAAAGGAGCTGTTCGGCCAGGAGTGGGAGAGTGGCCGAACCCGTGACCGCAGTCGGTTGGGTGAGTACCAGGCATTTTCTGGCAAAGCATGTCATCCCTTTTGAAGAACTGGGGCCCTGTATGTGTCTTCTGCGCATTTTCACGATAAACTTTTGTGGAGCAGGCGCATCACCGTGTACCACGTAATTGGCAGTGCAGGGCCCTTCATTTAAGTGAGAGGTCATAGTTCTGATGGCATGATATCTGTTTTTTAACTCCAACAGTCCAAGAGATCAAAACACGGTGGCGGAGCTGCCGTGACCAATTCCGGCGTGAAATGGGTGAAAGGGGACGCAGCGGGGATGGCGCATCTCGCAAGCGACCCTATATGTATACCCAACAGCTGATGTTCTTGAAGGACATCATGGAGATGCGCACGTAAGAGTTTCTGCCATTGCATGTGTCTAATGTGTGTTCGCCCATGTCCTGTTTGCCATCGTGTTGTTGTAGGCATTGTTATATATTCTGTTCTAACGTAATTTCCTCATTCTAGAACCACAGACAATTTGGAGGATACCGCAGAAGAGACAGACGTGGGCGAGTCTCGGCCGGAACCTCCTGCTGCCCCTGTCCTGCCCCCTAGCCCAGAGCCGACACCCCTGGAGCCCGCCCCTGGCCAGTCTGCACGGGCCGTCGCCTCTCCGGCAGAGGAGCGCCCCGTGCGTGCCCGCACTCGCCGGGCCCGTGCTCAACAGGCCTCCGCAGCGGGGCAAGTAGATGCCCGGGTCCTGGAGTATCTAAGGCGAGCCGCTGATGAGGACGGGAACGACGCCTTTGGCCGAAGCATCGTTCCCCTCCTCCGGCTGGTCCCCATGGACCGTATGGGCCGTCTGCAAGCGTCGATCGTGACGTTGATCGACGCTTCCAGACCGCCCCACAATCCGAACGTGTGCTTCACGGCCATTGAACAGTGGCGCAGTTCAGCCATGCCGGCCACCACGCCCCAGGTGCCGGGCCCATTCCACCCAGGCCCCCAGATGCAACGCCCGCATCCGTATATGCGCCCTATGGCTCCCCACTTCCCTGGCCCAACATACCCCGGGCAACATCAGCACCACTATGCTGCCGAGGAACAACCTACACAGCTCCAGGTCCAGCATAGTGGTGCTGAAATGCAGGCCTATTCGTCCCCGGGCCACCAGTACCAACACCTTTAAGTGTGTTGGAGGCCAGAATTTGTGACGCCACAGTCTTTTTTGGTGCAGGGATGCCAACTCGCCGTCCTGTTTTTTTGTTGGATCTATATTATACACCATGTTGGTGTTTTTTGTTTGATGATACATTTTTGGGCTTTTGCAAAACCCTGTATTAAAAACTTGAATGTTGAATGGTTATATTTCGTGTTGTTTTTCATTGATACCCCTCCACACAATGTTTGGGCCACATTTCCTTGGCCTATACCCTCGCACACCTCTGGGATTTGGGAACAATGCATACACACGTGATATGAGGTTTTAGTTAATCACTCGGGGTTTGATATGGTTTGCAAGAGGTGCGGACGTTTAGGTGCTGTCATGGGCCCCGAGGCAAACTATGTACACTAGCAATTTGCCTTTCCAAACTTTAGCCCACACAACATTCTATCTCCAGAAAGAAGGTTGCCAACTTTCGAAAGTCCTGCTCAAACCCCGACAGATGTAAGGTCGCAGCCCGCGTCAAGACTCCTCTTGTTTTGCAAGTCCCTAACCCAACAACAACCACGAAAAAAAGAAAAACCCCAGCCCACATGTGACGTGTGTAGGGAAGCCGACAAACAACAGAGAACCCTTCAAAGGTCATCACGCACCCACGGTGCGGCTCCAGATCGACATTCAAAATATGCCGCCAAAGTATCCCTCATGCGAAGGCAGGATGAGAGAGATCGGCCGAGAGGAATAACCGGGACACTGAGGCTGCTGCCTGCATCTGTAAGGATATTTGCTGCATCAAAGGTAGCATCATTAATGCAGCAGAAGTTATGCAGACCGACACACAATTCTATAACAGGTGTCACATTCTGCATGGACAATTGCATTGTCGTCCCAAAGACACGCCACCTGCGCGACATAATGCCAAAGCCACATTCCACACATCGACGAGCTCGGCAGAGGCGGAGATTAAGGTGCTAAACCTGCTTCTCCCAGCAAGCAGGGGTTGGGCCAGCTGGCCTATTTGTAGGCTGGCTTGCCATGAATCTCCTCTGCGTTTTTGACGCGCGTTGCAAACGCTAGTCGTGCGCGCGTTTAAAACGCAACAACGCTGCGTATACGCAGGCAAAACGCAATGCCAACGCGCGCAACACGCTGCGTTTTTTGCGCGCGCAAAACGCACACGCTCGTGTAAATGAGGCCTAAGGCTATGTTCACATCTGCGTCAGGGCTTAGTTCCGACGTTCCGTTGGAGCTTTCCGTCAGAACGCAGCCCCGACTGACACAAACGGAAACCGCAGGTTTCTGTTTCCGTCACCATTAATTTCAATATAGTCGACTATGGTATTCAGTCCATCAAAACGACAGAACCCTTGCACAACTGACACAAATGGAAACCATTGGCACCGGATCCGTCACCATTGAAATCAATGGTGATGGAAACATAAACCTATGGTTTCCATTTGTTTCAATCAGGGCTCGGTTCCGACGGAAAGCTCAGACAGAACATCGGAACGGAGCCTTGACGCAGATGTGAACGAAGCCTAATTAGAGCCTGAATAATGGCTGACTGTGGCTACAACATGTAGAAGAAAACTTCTCACTTGTGACCTATAATTTCAGGACTGTTGGACCAAATTCATACAGAATATATCTTGAAAAGGGTGAGCACTATATGGGTTCAGTCTGCTAAGCACTCATCAGTAAAAGTGAATTTCAAATATAAGTAGTATCATATTGCTGTATATTATTCACTTTGCAAGTATATACTGTACTTAGACTTACAGAAATACATTCCATTGTGCTACCCTCTACATACTTGCCTTTTACGGCAAAGTAGACGTAAAGTGTATTTTATTAACCAATTAAAAATGTTGCATTCCAACAGGAGATTACATTATCAGACCTTCAGGACATAAGGTCTTCTCTTTCCATGTTATTTTCTTTATATGTGTGCCATAAAAAAAAAAAATGTAAAAAAAAATATATATTTTTAAGGCTTTTCATGCAAATCCATAACACAGGGGCATAGCTAGGTGGGCAGGCGGGGCATGTGCCCCAGTCGCAACTAAGAGGGAAGGTGGGGGGCGCCAGGACCGCACCGTTCATGACGGTGGCCTGCTGTATCTCTGAGGGGGCGGCGACGCCACTAAAACCAGCCGCCGCTACACCCTCTTGCACTATAGGCGATAAATGGCTGGGTACATTCTGTGCCCGGTCATTCAGCACCTTTCAACCACTCAAGCGGCATGATTACTTCTTTGCACCGCTTACGTCTTTGAAACCACGCTGATTGACTGGGCAAGTCATAGTGCCGCTTGTGTCTATGAAAGGCGTTGATTGTCAAGGCAGAATTACTTGCCGTGTCAATCAGCGCCTTTCATCTATGCAAGCTGCGCGATGACGTCATCGCGCCGCTTGTATCATTCAACTGCAGCAGACCTGCAGATATATGTGGGGCACTATCTACAGGGGTGGACTATATGTTGGACACTATATACAGGGGAGGGCTACATGTGGGGCACTATCTACAGGAGGGCTACATGTGGGGCACTATTTTCAGAGGGGGCTATATGTGGGGTATTATATACAGGGGGACTATATGTAGGGCACTATCTACAGGTGTGGCTATATGTGTGACACAATCTACAGGGGGCTGTATGTGGGGCAGTATCTACAGGAGGTCTATGGGGGTCACTATATACAGGAGGATCTATGTAGGGCACTATCTACAGGTAGCTCTATGGGGGGCACTACCTACAGGGGGCACGATGTGTGTGTGGGACACAGTGTATGGTGCTATTATAATTGGAGGTGCAGTGTATGGCGCTATTATATTTAGGGGCACAATGTCATGCACCATGAGAACTTTATCTTTGTTTATAGGTGCAGAAATGTATGAAAAGTGAGAAGCTGAAGACATCTGAGTTGCAAACATATCTGTGTTATATCAAGTCAACAGTCAACGCAGCCGTCCACCAGGAAATTTTAGAGCACTTCATGCTTCCCTCTGCTGACAAGCTTTATGGCGATGCTGATTTAATTTTCCAGCAGGACTTGGCACCTGCCCACACTGCCAAAAGTTCCAATACCGGGTTTAATAACCACAGTATCACTGTGCTTGATTGGCCAGCAAACTCGCCTGACCTAAACCCATAGAGAATCTATGGGGTATTGTCAAGAGGAGGATGAGAGACACCGGACCCAACAATGCAGATGAGCTGAAGGCCACTATCAAAGCAACCTGGGCCTCTATAACACCTCAGCAGTGCCACAGGCTCATCGCCTCTATGCCACACCACATTGATACAATAATTCATGCAAAAGGAGCCACGACCAAGTATTAAGTGGATATACTGTACATAATTTTCAGTAGGTCAATATTTCGGTATTAAAAATAATTTTTGAAATTGGGCTTATATAATATTCACATTTTCTGAGACACTCAATTTGGACTTCTCATCAACTGTTGTAACATCTACGGTCACGGACCATCGGGACCACTCACCCTTTGACCGCCGCAGCCATAGACTTGTGAGCGCTGGCCCGCATCTCCTCCCCAGGAGACGCCAGTGCTCACTTCTGCTCCACTCTGCTGTGTCCCATAGGTTGCGCGCACACGCTCGCGCCCGGCCTTAATGGGCGCGCACATCTTTAACATCACTAATTAGCCCATGATCACCCTAGACTTAAATAGGGCCCTGCCCTTTTGATCATTGCCTGAGCGTTGTTCGTATTCCTCTGTTAGTCTTGCAAATGGTCCCTTTCTGTTATCCTTTTCCCGTTGTTCCTGTGCCCTGTTACCTGTACCCTGTATCCCGTGTTGTAGTTGTTCCTGTGCCTGCTATAGTGTTGGAGTCGAGTTCTGCCATCTGCCACGTCTGCTGTGTTACAGCACATCTGGTGCCATCTGTCTCGTCTGCATCACCTGCCATCAAGATCACATCTGTGCCTAGACGTTGCTACTGTCTGGACTATCACAAGTACCCTTGTGCTTGGACTGTATAATGTATATTAACTTGGTACACTGTAGTTTGGCCAGCATCCATCCCGCTACAGCGGTACGGGCCAGTGGGTCCACACACCCACAGATCGTGACAACTATTAGCCATAATCTTCAACATTAAAAGAAAAAAAATGCTGGAAATAGATCACTCTGTGTGTAATGAATCTATATAATATATGAGTTTCACTTTTTGAATTTAATTACTGAAATAAATTAACTTTTTGATGATATTCTAATTCATTGAGAAGGACTAGTATATACTGATCTGTTCTGATGCTGTATATATGCACTGAGCTTTGTTCGTAAGTAGTGTAGGTAGGTAGTGTAATGTGTTCTAGCAGCGATCAGAGCTGCAAGTCTAAGTGTCCTCTAGTCGGACAAGTAAAAAAATGTTAAAAGAAAGAATAAAAATGTTTTAAAAAAAAGTATAAAAAAAAAGTTATAAGTGACATAAACAAGAAATGCTTTTTTTCATATGTCTTTTATTATAGAAAAAAATTATCACCGTGTTCGTAACGACCCCAACTATAAAACTATAATATTATTTTTCCAGCACGGTAAAAACCGCAAATAAAATAAACTAAAAACAATGCCAGAATCACTATTTTTTGGTCACCACCCCTCCCAAAATATACACTAAAAAGTGATCAAAAAGTCACATGTAAGCCAATATAGGACCAATACAAACTACAACCCGTCCCGCAAAAAACAAGCCCTTACACAGCTTTTTTGACTGAAAAATAAAAAAGTTATGGCTCTCATAATATGGTGACACAAAAAATAATTTATTTTATAAATAAGTTATTTTATTGCACAAACGCTGCAAAATGTAAAAAAAACTAGATACATATGGTATCGCCGTAATCGTACCGACATGCAGAATAAAGTAAAATGTTCATTTATAGCCCAGGATGAACGCCGTATAAGAAAAAGAAAAAAATATTGTCAGAATTGATAGTTTTTGGTCACCTTGCTTGCCGAAAAATGAAATAAAAAGTGATCAAAAATATTGCATGTACCTCAAAATGGTACCAATGAAAACTACAGATTGTCCCGCAAATAATAAGCCCTCACACGGCTCCGGTGGTGAAAACATTAAAAAAGTTCTGTCTCCCAGAATATGGCGATGCAAAATGTGCAGTGTTCCAAAAGCGGATAAGATTGGGCGCCCTTTATAAGTGCGACAATGGCCACATATCTGCGGATTATTTTTTATTTACCCCATTATTATACCCTCTTATTATGCCCCTGATGTACCCTGCCCAGCCTACATGTACCCCCACATTATAAACTGAAATACCAACAAAACGCTAGAACTACTACCAAGCAAACTCTGCGCTCCCTAAAACCAAATGCCGTCCCCTCCCTTCTGAGTTCTACAGCATGCCCAAACAGCAGTTTACGTCCACCGATATGGCATCGCCATACCCGGGAGAACCCGGTTAATATTTTAGGCTGGGTTCACACAACCTATTTTCAGACGTAAACGAGGCGTTTTTTGCCTCGTTTTACGTCGGAAAATAGGGCTAAAATACGTCGGCAAACATCTGCCCATTCATTTGAATGGGTTTGCCGACGTACTGTGCAGACAACCTGTCATTTACGCGTCGTCGTTTGACAGCTGTCAAACGACGACGCGTAAAAATACAGCCTGGTCAAAAGAAGTGCAGGGCACTTCTTTCAGACGTAATTTGAGCCGTTCTTCATTGAACTCAATGAAGCACAGCTCAAAATTTACGGCTGTCAGATAAGCCTCGCAAAATGCGAGGAGGAGCATTTACGTCTGAAACGAAGCAGCTGTTTTCTCCTGAAAACAGTCTGTCTTTTCAGAAGTAAAAGCCTGCTACCGTGTGCACATACCCTTATGAGGTATTTGTGGCACAAACTGGGCACAACATATAGAGCACTAAAATGGCACATCTGTGGAAAATTTGAATTTTCACTCTGCACCATCCGCTGCGCATTAAACCGATCGCGCTCCACGACTTAATAGCATGTCGTGGTGTGGGGGGGTGTATGGAGCGGGCTCACGTGCTGAGCCTGCGCCATACGCTGCAGGTGTCAGCTGTGTATTAGAGCTGACACCCGGGACTAACAGACAGGAACAACGATCACGCTGTTACAGGAGCCTGTAAAAATTACAATATACCGCCATACATTAGTATTGCAGTGTATTGTACCAGATATCTACTGATTGCTGGTTCAAGCCTCCTATGGGGACTAATAAAATGTGTAAAAACAAAAGTAAATAGTTATTATTAGTGGAAAAAATTAAATAAATATTTAAAGTTAAATAAAATACCCTTTTCACATTTTTTCTCTAAAGTAATGTAAAAAAATACACAAAATTGGTATTGCTGTGTCTGTAAAAGTCCAAAGTATTACAACATACCATTATTTAACTCGCACGGTGAATGCCGTGAAAAATAAAGAATTTAAAACTGTAAAATCACAGTTTTTTGGTCACCTTGGCTCTACCAAAAAATGGAATAAAAAGTGCTCAAAAGGTTGTATGTACCAAAATATGGTACCAATAAAAACTACAGCTCGTCCCGCAAAAAAATAAGCCCTCACACGACTCTATTGATGGAAAAATAAAAAAGCTATGGCTCTCGGAATGCGGGGAGGGAAAAACGAAAAAAAAAAGCAAAACATGGATCAGTCCGGAAAGGGTTAATTACTTTCTAATGAAAAAAACATTTATGACCACATGAGGGGTATAGCCGTACTCGGGAGAAATTGCTTTACAAATGTTGGGGTGTTTTTTCCTCCTTTATACTTTGTGAAATTGAAAAAATTTAACATTTTAGTGGAAATAATGTTGATATTAATTTTCACGGCCTAATTCTAATAAATTCTGCAAAAGACCTGTGGGGTCTAAATGCTCACTATACCCCTAGATAGATTCCTTAAGTGGTGTAGTTTCCCAAATGGGGTTACTTTTGGGGGGCTTCCACTGTTTTGGTCCCTCGGGGGCTTTGCAAATTCGACATGACACCCGAAAACTATTTCAGCTAAATTTAAGCTCTAAAAGCCAAATAGTGCTTCTTCCCTTCTAAGCCCCGCTGTGGGTCCAAAGAGCACTTTATTACCACATATGGCGCATTTACGTAATCGGGAGAAATTGTTTAACAAATGTTAGTGTGCTTTTTCTCCTTTTTTCCTTGTAAAAATAAATTCCAGAAAAAAAGTACATTTTTACCTTTACTGACTAATTCTAATGCACTCAGCAAAACAACTGTGGGGTCAAAATGCTAGAAAAATTCCTTGAGGGGTGTAGTTTCCAAAATGGGGTCACTTTTGTGGGGTTTCCACTGTTTTCATCCCTCCAGTGAATTGCAAACGCGACACGGCACTGAAACCTATCCAGCAAAATCAGAAATCCAAAATCCAAATGGCGCTCCTTCCCTTCTGAGCCAAACAGTAGTTTATTACCACATATGGGGTATTGCTATAATCGGAAGAAATTGCTTTACATATGTTGGGGTGTTTTTTCTACTTTATTCCTTGTAAAAATTAAACATTTCTACATTTTTTCCGAAAAAAAGTAGATTTTCACATACTAATTCAAATAAATTTAGCAAAAAAACTGTGGGTTCAAATTCTAACTATACCCCTATATAAATTTCTTGAGGGGTGTAGTTTCCAAAATGGGGTCACTTTTGGGTGGTCTTTACTGCTTTGGCACCACAACACCTATTCAAACCTGACATGGTGCCTAAAATATATTTTAAATAAAGGTGGCCCCAAAATCCACTAGGTGCTCCTTTGCTTCGGAGACCGATGCTTCAGTCCATTAGCGCACTAGGGCCACATGTTGGAAATTGATAAAAACTGCAGAATCTGGGCAATAAATATTGAGTTGCATTTCTCGGGTAAAACCTTCTGTGGTACAGAAAAAAATGTATTACAACTGAATTTTGGCAAAAAAAATAATTTCATTTGTTAATTTCACCTATACTTTGCTTTAATTCCTGTGAAATGCCTAAAGGGTTAAAACACTTTCTGAATGCTGTTTTGAATACTTTGAGGAGTGAAGTTTTCAAAATGGTGTGATTTATGGGGACTTTCTAATATATAAGACCCTCAAAGCCACTTCAGAACTGAACTGGTCCCTGAAAAAATAGGCTTTTGAAATTTTCTTGAAAATATGAGAAATTGCTGCTAAAGTTCTAAGCCTTGTAACGTCCTAAAAAAATGAAAGGATGTTCAAAAAACACTGCAAACATAAAGTAGACATATGGGAAATATAAACTAGTAAGTATTTTGTGTGGTATTACTATCTGTTTTACAAGTAGATACATTTAAATTTAGAAAAATTAAAATTTTTGCTTATTTTCTCTAAATCTCTGTGTTTTTACAAATAAATATTGAATTTATCGACCAAATTTTTTCACTAACATAAAGTACAATATGTCACGAGAAAACAGTCTCAGAATCATTTGGATAGGTAAAAGGATTCTGAAGTTATTACCACTTAAAGTGACACGTCAGATTTGAAAAATCGGCTTCATCCTGAAGGCCAAAACAGGCTAGGTCCTGAAGGGGTTAAGGAACACTAAAAGTTTAGCCACTGTTCGCACATCATTCTGTATTTACATTTGGTGCACATGTCGAGAAAATTTCCCATTGTATTCCTGAGCAAAAAGCTCCAACAGTCAACTGTATGCCATTCATTTTCCCAGGTTAAAAAAAAAAAAGTGTAATGCACAGTACAATGGAAATATTTGGTCCTACTCCTGGTTTTGGCTTTTAAATACTGATGCAGAATATTGTTGAAAATACAGTGTGAGTGAGGCCAAGAAGGACACTAATTTGGCATACGTAGAGTCAATTAACCCCTTCCCGCCGCAGCCCTTTTTCAGATTTTCATTTTCGTTTTTTCCTCCCCACCTTCCAAAAGCCATAACTTCTTTATTTTTCCGTCGATATAGTCCTATGAGGGCTTGATTTTTGCGGGACGAGTTTTAGTTTTTTTGTAGCACCATTTATTTTGCCATATAATGTACTAGTAAACGGGAAAAAAAATATTTGTGGGGTAGAAAATGAAAAAAAACAGCGACTCCTCCATGTTTTTTTGCGCCCCGTTTTTACGGAATTCACTGTCCAATTAAAACAACATGTTAACTTTATTCTGTGGGTCAATACGATTATGGCGATATGAAATATATATAGTTTTTTCTATATTTCACTACTTTTACAAGTAAAAACCTAAGTGTAAAAAAGAAAATTTATTTTGTGTCGCCAAATTCCGAGAGCCATAACTTTTTTATTTTTCCATCGATTAAGAGGTATGAGGGCTTATTTTTTTGCAGGGATAAGCTGTTGTTTTTAATAATACCATTTTGGTGTACATGCGATGTTTTGATCACTTTTTATTTCATTTTTTATGGGAGACTAGGTGACCAAAAAAAATAGAGATTCTGGCGTTTACAATTTTTTTTTACGCCATTCATCGTGCGGGTTAAATAATGATATATTGTAATAGTTCAGACTTTTACGGACGCGGCGATACCAATTCTGTTTATTTATTAATTTTTTTACTATGCTCTAGGGGGAAAATGGGAAAAGGGGGGTAACTTTATTTAACTAATTTTTACCTTTTTATTAGTCCCCCTAGGGGACTTCAACCAGCGATCGTTAGATCGCTTGCACGATATACTGCAATACTAATGTGTTGCAGTATATTGTGATTCTGACAGGCATCTAGTAAGCCCTTAATAGGTGCACAAAGATGGCGGACCTGGGGGCCTTCATTAGGCCCCCAGGCAGCCATAGCAACCATCACCCCCCAGCGATTGCATTGCAGGGGGTGTGATGAGCTGTTAGAGGGGGTCGTCCCCCTCTTTCTAACGATTTAAATGCTGCGGTCACTATTGACCGCAGCATTTAACGAGTTAAACAAGCTCGTTACTCTGAAGTGTTGGCTGTAACAAACAGCCAACACCAGCATCGTATGCAGCGGGTTCACTCCGTGAGCCTTTTCCACACTTCCCCTACCCGACTTTGGCGTATGGATACGTCAAATGTCAGGAAGGGGTTAAAGTATATGAATTTGTTTTGTATAAGGCAAACGCATACTAAAAATGTAGTGTGAACCTTAATCTTGAGGATTTCTCATTGAAAAAACACCTATTCATTATTTATTAGTAAAAAGAATGAAGTTAAATTACCTGTGCAACATTAAGGAAATCCTTAATACATGGTTAATTGAGGTCTCTTAAAGGGAATGTGTCATCAAGAAATGACCTATTGTTGAAATCAAGTTTTCAGGTTGAACATATTTTTTAAGAATTTAAAAATTAAAATCATTATCTTTTTTTCAATTTTCCTTGTCTTTATCTATATTAAAAAATTATCCTGAAATTTAGCAATTTTCACTCTGGCCACAAGCCTCACAATAGACTGACACTTCCTGTTCTGCAGAGATCACTTCTCAACAGTCAACTCATTATTATCACAGAAGGGATTACAATGAAAGGTAACACCTCTATATAGATATCACAGGATCCACCATTGACAGTAGGTGATGGACACAGCTCCCCTCCTATCCCTTCCTGCAAAATGACTTCTGCACAGGTCACAGAATATGTCTATAAAACTCTCCCATAGAAGTCAACAGGTCCCTTCCAAATATGTCTAAATGCTGCTAACAGCAGCTCAGACGAGATAACCTCCTCCATAACCAAATTGGGAAACACTGCCACACAGAGTGGTAAAAACTCTATGCCCCCTTGTACATCTTGTTCGGGAAATATGATATATGACCTGGGGTCACAAGCATTTTCGAAAAATCTAAAAATGTTTTAGAAATATGGTGCACGTCAACAAGAATTTCCAGGACATTGTACATTAAGACAAGAGGCCTGATGTTTGAAAGTTTCTTTATTTCTTTCTAAATTATTTGTTATTACTATTCTTATTTTTCCAAACTGAACAAACTCTGAAACCGGCAAATTGTCCAAATAATTAAGATGCAAAATGTTCGTGCTAGTGGCGTTTAGGAATTCAATATCTCAGTTAAAACTGAATTGCTTCAAAGACAAGTCTAGTTAAATTGAAATGTGATATAATCTTGATGAATACGTATTTATAAGACATTTTTTCCTTCTATATTACATAAATTGAATAAAGTTCTTTGTGTAATTGATAGTTATTAATTAAATGTAGAGGGATTATAAACTGTTGTATTTTGCATGTTTCGATAATCTGTTCCTGAAAGCCACATATGAAACACGCTTCCATTATTTGCAAGGATATGAGCATTAACATGTCAGTCACGAATTGTAGACCAACCTATGAGTCTATTTTTTCATTTTTTTTTATTCCTCTTATGAGGGAACAGTTTATATGCCGTTCAGTGAACCAAATCAAGAATGTGATTCAGGCTGTCTCCGCAGCTTAATGGCAAAGAGAAGAATACACTATAAAAACTAGCCTCCTACAGCTCTTAGTTCTTGCTTCCCACACTTTAACATCTCCTGTCGCCCCTGGCTCTGTTACTGACCCGTGCTAAGTTAAACTAAAGGATGATAAGTTTGCTGCCTTTGCCCTTGTCCTAGGGGGCTGCACATTATCCTATCAAGCATCAGTAGCCATTTCGGAGGAATATTTGTCAACCCATGGAGGCCTTTAGAACAAATGAAATGGGCAGTGAATTACAAAAATGTCATTCTCTAAAGGAAATGGATGAAGGCTTTTGTTCTTTGGTAATAAATAGATGCCAACGGCTTATAACAATGATTTTTTTTATGTCATTTGACAGGGTTACTACTTCCAGTTCATAACAGAAACAGCTTGAAAAATATTTTGACTATCCTTTTAAAATAATAATGTTGTTGTGTTACAGGTAGTCAATTCTACAATGTCTGGCCTGAAACAATGCTAGTCAATAAATAAAGGGTCATAATTAATGTCAATGGAGGCTGTCACTTGGAAAGCAGACAAAAGAAAAATAAGGAGTTTTCCGTTATAATAATCAGGATTTAGGTTATGTGACTAGAAAGGGTACAAATTAAAAACCAAAATAAAAATCATTAAAATATATAGACTCATGGTGTTTGCAACACCGCTAGAAAAAAGATACGCTGCATAGTTTTTTTTCGCAGCGTATACAATTCGTTAGAACCCGACCTCAGGCTGGGTTTTCAAGCCGCAGTTTTGGCCATTTTTTTGCTGTGATACAGTGGCTAAATGCTACCGTTTTTTTATTGTGATTTTGCAAAAACCGCTGCATTTTGCTGCGGGACTGACGGGTTCAGTGACAGCAGGTCCTGCATGTCTCAAAAACGTAGGATCAAGCTATTACTGACCACATCTACATTCATAACTTAGATGTGATCGATAACAGGTGGATCCTGCATGTTAGAGACACGCAGAACCCCCTGACACTGAACCCGTCATTCACGCGGACCTGACGGATTCAGGTCATGACGCTCTAAACAAAACACCACACTGGAACGCACGATTTGACTAGCACATAGCAAATACACATAAGTACTATAATCAAAACTCTCAACCTGAGGCCAGGGATTCTTAGGGGAGGCAGACCAATCAGGTCACTCTCTCTAAATGGGCCACAGTAACTCACCTCAGTGTGGCTATCTGACCTACACTCATGATCCAGATATGCAGAAGTTGCCTCAGCAACTGCACCAGTTACTGGTCCATAGCTGGGAGATGACGATCACACAGGAATAGACTTGGTGCTTGTAACAGTTTCTGTGGTATAACTATACAGTGCTAACAAAATCTAATAAGTGAGAGTATTCCAAGGTAATCATTTATACATATGAAACATCTTAGAGAAAATGTAGATAAAAAAGTTTTCCTCATTTATTCTATAAAGTTAGTTTTATCGAGTAAAGTAATGTTAAAGTAAAATTGCAAACAACTATCCATCTTTGCCAATTTTATGCATATTTACTTGAATGAAAAAGAAGCATAATGCATTGCAAAATAATAACATAATACTACATATAATAGTAGATAATGCATTCTTTCACAAACGTCTGAAATAATTGTGTGCATATTGTAGATGTACCGTTTGTAATCGGCTTACATTAACGACACAGGTCCGGGACTTTGTAACTGTCATTGGTAAAATTGGTTCAAACACAAACTGTTGATAAATATGTTTGGATCATTCCCAATGTATCATTGGGTAAAAGAGGCTTTTTTTTCCTAGTAACATCATGTTATTAAACTAATAACAGTAGTAATGTCTTAGAAAACTTTATATCTACATTTTGTTTAATGTAGATTTATACTGTGCATTACGGCATGTTAATCACAGTTCAAGAAAAAGTGAATATTCAGTAACCATTAATAATCAAGTACAGTAGTGACTGTATACCTACATAGTCAATCAAAAGTCTAGATCCAAATTTATTTTGACAAAAATATGGTTAGCATGGCAGTAAGAGATATAGAAAGATATGTTTTAGGACATTTACTGTCCTCAGTTCAGTCGACATGCTGCAATGAAATAAGAGCTGATTTAAGAGAGCCTGGTTGCTAGGGAAATGCTGGTTGACAACCTCATTGACAAACCAGAGTCACTCAGGCTAGATTCACACGAGCGTATGAAACCTCGGACATAAAAACTACAGTTTTTCACGTCCGAGGTGCATCCGTGCTGCACCTCTGTGGGATAACTCATGAAAGAATAAAGTAACGTTAAAACCAAGCACACCATTGTTTTTCTTGTGAATTTCTCGATAAGTTTGATGTGTCACATGACCCTCTTCCCATTGAAAAAACTAAAGTTGGATACAAAATGGCCGACTTCAAAATGGCCGCCATGGTCAACACCCAGCTTGAAAAGTTTCCCCCCTCCCATATACTAATGTGCCACAAACAGCAGTTGGTTCGGCTGCACAGGGGCCCAGAGGGGGTGGCGGCCCACTTAGCTGCCCTAAACGCTGTGCGCATAGATGGGCACATAGATCAACACGGCCATGCGGCAGATGGAGGGGGACCCCTTCCCTCCCTGTGCACTTTCGGCAACTCACAGATCGGGCCGCCTTCCTTCACATATGTTATTGATACCATCAATAGCATATGTTAAGGAAGGGGGCCTGATCTGCAATTTGCCCAAAGTGCAGAGGGTGGGAGGGGGCCCCCTCCGTCTGCCGCACCGTTCTTTTCCTTAGAAAATGTATTAGGAGGGGAGGGGCCTGGCGAGGCTTGCTCTGTCCGGTGGTCTTCTTCACCTAGTAACCAGCGTCACTGTCAGATTCAGTGCAACATCTGATAGTGACACCCAATGGGTGACAAGACCACCAGATAGAGCGTGCAGCATCTAGATAGCAGCATCGCTATCTTCGGGCCAGTTATTGATCCGGGATAGCGGCACTGCTGAAATGAAAGCCTGCCGGTGCTTTTACTGTGTGGTGTGTGTGTGTGTGCTGAGCTTCGTGAAGGAGACTGACTGAAAATAAAAAGTACTAGGAGGTAGTGGTAGACAGGCTGCCCTGTCTGTAGAAAATGTTTGAAGTGGAGTGGAGCACAGTAGACGGTTAAAGGGGTTTGCCCTTCTTTAACATTCATGGCATATCCACAGGATATGCCATAAATGTTCGGTAGATGCGGGTCCTACCTCTGGGACCTACGCCTCTCTCTAGAACGGGGCCCCCTAAACCCTATTCTGCCTTTCTCAGATCCTGCTGCTCCCCAGCCACTTCCTGATTAGATGGTCAGGAGTTACAAAACGGCAAAGCCTGCTGAGCTACGCTGTTCCGTAACTCCCATTAAATGGCAGTTACAGAAGCAGCGTAGCACGATAAAGTCATTAAAATTTAGTTACATGAGTGTTTTGTGTTATACTCAGTTGTTAAATATGGAAATGATTTGCATTATTTATGTTCGTTACTTGTGTTCTAAACTAGTAAAAAAAATGTGCAATATATATTTGCATAGTTTTATATGCACGGACGTTGTTAGATTATGGGGGGCATAGGCACATTCTTTGCACAGGGGCCCTCTGCAGCCTGTGTCCGCCTCTGCACTCAGCCAAATGCCAGCTATGCACTACTGTGCTTGGAGTATCTTATCATGGTTCTCCAGAAATTATTACAGATTCTTATTAGTAAAAATTAACCAAGATCAATAAATACAGCTGTGGTATCTTTGTTTTATCCTGTAAACATGTGCTAATCCATCCCTTGACCGTTCTTCTCAATAAAACTTGCTCCTGAGGGTATGTTCACACGGCCTATTTACGGACGTAATTCGGGCGTTTTTGCCCCGAATTACGTCCGAAAATAGCGCCTCAATAGCGCTGACAAACATCTGCCCATTCAAAGCAATGGGCAGACGTTTGTCTGTTCACACGAGGCGTAATTTACGCGCCGCTGACAAAAGACGGCGCGTAAATAGACGCCCGCGTCAAAGAAGTGACCTGTCACTTCTTTGGCCGTAATTGGAGCCGTTATTCATTGACTCCAATGAATAGCAGCGCCAATTACGTCCGTAATTGACGCGGCGTTCAAGCGCCTGCACATGCCGTAACGGCTGAAATTACGGGGATGTTTTCAGGCTGAAACATCCCCGTAATTTCAGCCGTTACGGACGCCCTCGTGTGAACATACCCTCATTTCTCACCTCTTCACCTTTAAATTCTGGCTAAGGTCATTCTACAGTATAACCAGCTTACCTGTTATCTATCTACTGACTCTTCTTGACCACGTTCAGTTTCACTTCTTCTCACTATATTTAAAAGCATCTGCTCTCACCAGGATTTCCAATGATTTGTTGAAAATAAAAGCTAAATGTCACTACTCTCTACTCATTCTTCACAACTTTTATGCCACATGTCAGCATTTAAAGTTATTAATAACGTGGATATAGTCTGTAGTCTGGAAGATGGTGAATAGCACTTGACAGAATTTTAACCTCATCCCGCGCTGTGCCGCAACTTTACGTCCTGGAGAGGGTTTGATTCCCGCACCAGGAGGTACAGTTGTGGAGCGGTTCCCGGCGCACACTGTCTTAACGGACAGTGTCCGGGAACCGGGAGGTCAGCTGTCCCCGACAGCTGACACTCCAGGCTTGCCAATCAGCGGACCATCGCCGCTGATTTCTGCAATTAACCCCATAAATACGGCGACCGATTTCGACAGCCGCATTTAAAGGGTTTGAAGCACATCGGCAGCCCCCACTAAGTGATTGCGGGGTCTGCAGATGCTTGTTGTGGCAATCGGAGGCCAGACAATGGCCTCCGGGTTGCCATGTACGGAAGCCTCGGAGGAGCAGCCTCCGGCCGGTCCTCCTAGGCTTCCTGTCAGTGTGACTGTCACATCACAATGACAGTTAGAATATATTACACTACGTAGGTAGTGTAATTTACTCTAGCAGCGATCAAAGCCTAAATGTCCCCTAGTGGGACAAGCAAAAAAAGTAAAAACAAAAGGTAATAAAAACGTTTTTAAAAAAGTGTAAAAATAAAAGTTATAAGTTATATAAACAAAACATCAACTTTTTCCTATAAGACTTTCATTATAGGAAAAAAATGAACACGTTAAAAAAAGTACACATATCTGGCATCACTACTATAATGTTATTTTTCCCCAAAAAAAAGCTATAAAAAAACTACACCAGAATCGCTATTTTTTGGTCAGCACCCCTCCCAAAATAGAGAATAAAAAGTGATGAAAAGTCGCATGTACCCGAAAATAGTACCGATAAAAACTACAACCCGTCCCACAAAAAACAAGCCCTTACACAGCTTTTTTGACTAAAAAAAAAAAGTTATGGCTCTCAGAATATGGTGACAGAAAATAAATTATTTTATAAAAAAGTGATTTTATTGCGCAATGCTGCAAAACATAAAGAAACCTATTTAATTATGGTATCGCCGTAATCGTATCGACCTGCAAATAAAGTAAAATTGTCATTTATAACACACGGTGAACGCCGCAAAAAAATAAACTAAAAAACATTGTCAGAATTGCTTGTTTTTGGTCACCCGCCTTGCAAAAAAAATTGAACAAAAAGTGATAAAAAAAAAAATCGCATGTACCCCAAAATGGTTCCAATGAAAACTACAGATTGTCCCTCAACAAATAAGCACTCACACAGCTCCGGAGGAGAAAAAATAAAAAAGTTCTGGCGCCATTTATCAGTGCGACACTTGCCACACATCTATGAAATATTATTTATTTGCCGCATTATTATACCCTCTTATTATGCACTGATGTACTCCGCACAGATTACATATACCCTGATGTACTCCGCACAGATTACATATGCCCCCACATTATAAACTGAAGCACCAGTAAAACCCCAAACAACTATTACCAAGCAAAATCTGCGCTCCAAAAGCAAAATGCCACTCCCTCCCTTCTGACCCCTGCAGCGTACCCAAACAGCAGTTTGCGCCCACATATATGGCATCGCCATACCCGGGAGAACCCGCTTATCGTTTTATGAGGTATTTGTCTTCAGTGGCACAAACTGGGCACAACATATTATGCACTAAAATGGCACTTCAGTGGAAAATTGCAATATTCACTTTGAACCATCTGCTGTGCATTAACCCCTTTGCGCACTATGACTTAATAGCATGTCATGGTGTGGGGGTTGATGTATGGAGCAGGCTCACATGCTGACCCTGCTCCATACGCTGCGGGTGTCAGCTGTGTATTACAGCTGACACCCGGGACTAACGGACAGGAAGAGCGATCGTGCTGTTACAGAAGCCTGTAAGAATAACAATATACTGCAATACATTAGTATTGCAGTTTATTGTACCAGCGATCCAATGATCGCTGGTTCAAGTCCCCTAAGGGGACTAATAAAATGTGTAGAAGAATTAACATTTTTAGTAGTGAGAATTTTTTTTTTTTAAATATTCCCATTTTTCTTATAAAGTAATGTAAAAAATAAACAAAATTGGTATCGCTACGTCCGTAAAAGGCCGAACTATTACAATATACCATTATTTAACTCGCACGGTGAAAACCGTAAAAAAACTTAAATAATTTAAACCGCCAAAATCGCTGTTTTTTTGTCAGCTTAGCTCTCAAAAAAAAATGTAATCCAACTTTTTGATCACTTTTTATGCACCAAAAAATGGTACCAATAAAAACTACAGCTCGTCCCGCAAAAAATAAGACCTCCCACCACTCAATCAACCGAAAAGTTAAAATTAAGTTACGGCTCTCAGAATGCGGTGAAACAAAACAATTTTTATTTTAACACATTTTTCTTTGTAAAAGTAGTATAATATAAAAAAAACTATATCAATTTGGTATCACCGTAATTGTATTGAGCCGCAGAATAAAGTAAAGTTTTCGTTTTTACCGCACGGCGAAAGCTGTAAAAACGAAACCCCCAAAAGATGAAATCAGATTTTTTCCAATTTCAGCCCGCACATTTTTTTTTTTCAGTTTCCCAGGACATTTTATGGTACTTTAAATGGTGTCAATAGAAACTACAACTCCTCCCACAAGAAATAAGCCCACACACCACTCTACTGATGGAAAAAGACAAAAGTTATGGCTCTTGGAAGACGGAGAGTGAAAAACGAAAATAAGAAAGCAAAAAATGGATCAGTCCTGAAAGGGTTAATTCATTTCAAATGAAAAAATGTATGAACACACGTGGGGTATTTCCGTACTTGGGAAAAATTGCTTTACAAAAATTGGTTGTTTTTTTTATACTTTATCCCTTGTGAAAATGAAAAAATTCAACATTTTAGTGGAAAAAATTGTGATATTCATTTTCGCGGCATAATTCTAATAAATTCTGCAAAAAACCTGTGGGGTCTAAATGCTAACTATACCCCTAGAAAAATTCCTTGAGGGGTGTAGTTTCCAAAATGGGGTCACTTTGGGGGTTTCCACTGTTTTGGTCCCTCCAGGGCGTTGCAAACGCAACATGTCACCGAAAACCAATCCAGCAAAATCCATGCTCCAAAATCCAAATGACGCTCCTTCACTTCTGAGCGCTGCCATGGGTCCAATCAGCAGTTTATTACCACATGTGGGGTATTGCCGTAATCGGGAGAAATTGCTTTACAAATGTTGGGGGCCATTTTCTTCGTTAGACCCTGCAAATATTAAAAATTTCTATTTTTTTCAGAAAAAAAGTAGATTTTCATTTTCACAGTCTAATTCCAATATATTTCGCGAAAAACCTGTGTGGTCAAAGTGCTAACTATACCCTTAGATAAATTTCTTGAGAGGTGTAGTTTCCAAAATGGGGTAACTTGGGGTGTTTCCACTGTATTGGCACCAAAACACCTTTTCAAACCTGACAAGGTGCCTAAAATATATTCTAAAAAAAAAAAGAGGCCCAAAATCCGCTAGGTGCTTCTTTGCTTCTGAGGCCTGTGTTTCAGTCCATTAATGCACTAGGACCACATTTGCGATATTCTGAAAACTGCAGAATCTGGGCAATAAAATATTGAGTTGCATATCTCTGGTAAAATCATCTGTGTTACAATTTTTTTTTTATTACCAATGAATTTCAGCAATAAAAATAAAATTTGTACATTTTACCTATAATTTGCTTTAATTCCTGTGAAACGCCTAAGGGGTTAAAACAGTTTGTAAATGCTGATTCGAATACCTTGAGGGGTGCAGTTTTCAAAATGGGATGATTTATGGGGATTTTCTAATGTATAAGTCCCTCAAAGTCACTTCAGAACTGAACTGGTCCCTGAAAAAATGGCATTTTGAAATTTTCTTTAAAATATGAGAAATTGCTGCTAAAGTTCTAAGCCTTGTAACGTCCTAGAAAAATAAAAGTACGTTCAAAAACGATGCAAACATAAAGTAGACATGTGGGAAATGTTAATTATTAACTATTTTGTGTGGTATTACTATCTGTTTTACAAGCAGATACGTTTAAATTTAGAAAAATGCTAATTTTTGAAAATTTTCTCTACATTTTGGTGTTTCAGAAATAAATACCAAATGTATCGACCAAATTTTTTCACTAACAAAAAGTTCAACATGTCACAAGAAAACAATCTCAGAATCGCTTGTATAGGTAAAAGCATTCCGGAGTTATTACTACATAAAGTAACACATGTCAGATTTGAAATAATCGGCTGTGTCCTGAAGGCCAAAACAGGCTGGGTCTTGTAGGGGTTAAATGAAATAATTCCAACCTAAGCGAGTTTGAACCATAGGGTTAACCAATCAGGTTCTCGATTCTCAAGCAGGGGAACGCTGATTTAATTGAATAAGTAGATCTATACATTCAAGCTAGTTGCAGAAAATGTCTTGAGTCTTTTTATAGATGGTTACTATGCCCCAGGTAGGCATTATTACCACCTACCTTTCTGGTTCCACATTGCTGTTCCGCCTGTTCTCTATTGGGCCTGTGCATACACTATTCCTTATTGATAAAGTGCCTGTAATGACAATGTTCCCTGGTTGCATTATCTTATTATTGCAGGTCACTACTGATAAAATATCTGTAAAGGATCTGCCAGGCACTACTTCTGTGGATACTCCCAGGATTAATCAATCGACACCTGAGGCCGGACCTCTTAGACTGACTCCGGCTCCCACCAATCAGGGTGGCAGGCTCAGGAGTGGGAGAGCCTATCGCGGCCAGGTCAGTCGGAGTTAGCTCCGCCCCCTGTCCATTTATACCTGCCGTTTTCTCTTCCTCATTGCTTGTGATTCTTCCTGGTTTCCTGGCCCTGCTACAGCCTTGCTCCAGCCTGCTACTGCCTTGCTTCAGCCTTGCTACAGCTTCCGCTTATCCTGCTTCGCTCTGACCCCGGCTTGCTTCCTGCTCCTTGCTCTGCGTTCGTATACTTCGTGACATTCTGTTTCTTGGACGGGACCTTAAGGCGCAAGTTCCTAGATGATAACCATACCAGATCCCCGACGATAAACCGGGGGTTAGCAGAACGTCTTCTATCAGCCTGAATTTTTTGTACGCTCTGGGACGCCTCTAGGTTCTTCTGAACCTGGGCCCAGACTGTGCATAGTTCCCGATGAATGACCTCTACCTCAGGATTATTGGAACTACCAGGAGAAACGGAGGAGAACCGTGGATTAAACCCGAAATTACAGAAAAACGGGGAGACCCCTGACAAGTTACTGACCCGGTTATTCAGGGAAAATTCGGCGAGGGGAATGAATGAGACCCAATCAAATTGACAGTCAGAGATGAAACACCTTAAATATTGTTCCAGGGATTGATTAGTCCTCTCCGTTTGGCCATTAGTTTCGGGATGGAAGGCGGAGGAGAAGGACAGATCAATCTCCAACTTTTTACAAAAGGCTCTCCAAAATAATGAAACAAATTGTACCCCTCTGTCAGAAACAATATTGACTGGGACCCCATGGAGACGCAGAATGTGTTTAACAAACAAAGAAGCTAACGTCTTGGCGTTAGGTAGTTTCTTAAGGGGCACAAAGTGGCACATCTTGCTGAAGCGGTCTACTACCACCCACACCACCGACTTGCCTTGAGATGGAGGCAAATCGGTGATAAAATCCATGGAGATATGGGTCCAAGGTCTCGGCGGAATGGGCAAAGAACGTAGTAAGCCCGCAGGTCGGGACCTGGGGGTCTTAGACCTAGCACAGACCTCACAAGCAGCGACGTAGGCCCTAACGTCTTTAGGCAACCCAGGCCACCAATAGTTTCTGGTAATGAGGTGTTTGGTACCCAGGATGCCAGGATGACCAGATAGTGCGGAGTCATGGTTTTCCCTAAGTACCCTTAGCCGGTATTGCAGGGGGACAAACAGCTTGTCCACAGGGAGGTTCCCGGGAGCTGAACCTTGGAAACCTCCTGTTCCCATTCTCACCCCTGAGGGGGTGGAATTCGAGGTGGCCAAGATTGTGGACAGTAGGATGATCCAGGGCTCCCTCCAGTACCTGGTCCATTGGAGAGGATACGGGCCGGAGGAGAGGACTTGGGTACCTGCTCGGGATGTTCACGCTGGGGTATTGGTCAGGAGGTTCCACCTTCTCTTCCCCACTAAACCAGGTCCTCTTAGTAAGGGTCCGGTGGCCCCTCATAAAAGGGGGGGGTACTGTAAAGGATCTGCCAGGCACTACTTCTGTGGATACTCCCAGGATTAATCAATCGACACCTGAGGCCGGACCTCTTAGACTGACTCCGGCTCCCACCAATCAGGGTGGCAGGCTAAGGAGTGGGAGAGCCTATCGCAGCCTGGTCAGTCGGAGTTAGCTCCGCCCCCTTTCCATTTATACCTTCCGTTTTCTCTTCCTCATTGCTTGTGATTCTTCCTGGTTTCCTGGCCCTGCTACAGCCTTGCTCCAGCCTGCTACTGCCTTGCTTCAGCCTTGCTACAGCTTCCGCTTATCCTGCTTCGCTCTGACCCCGGCTTGCTTCTTGCTCCTTGCTCTGCGTTCGTATACTTCGTGACATCCTGTTTCTTACTGGCTCGTTGTCCACTCTGGTTTCCTCACGGTGTTCCGTGGGCTACTGCCCCTTCCCTTGCTTGTTCCCTGTTTGTATTCCCTTGCACTTAGTCAGCGTAGGGACCGCCGCCCAGTTGTACCCCGTCGCCTAGGGCCAGTCGTTGCAAGTAGGCAGGGACAGGGCGGTGGGTAGATTAGGGCTCACTTATCCCCTTCCCCTTCTTCCGGCCATAACAATATCAATGAGACCTTGTGTATTTATAGGCCCGGCAAAGCCCAGAGGCCCAGTAATGTAGGGCTGGAGTAAAAATATTTCAGTAGGTATGTAACAAAGTTTTTTATTTTATTATCGGGAATTGTCTGTATGTTGGACAGCCCCTTTAAGTATGTGGTGAGCTGAACAAGCATGCTATTAATTTAACCATCTGTCCCATTGAAATTAACAAAGATATGCAGATATGAATAAGACAAAGAAAACAGAAATAAAATAGTGTAGATTAATAGTCTATAAAAAAAAAAACGTCTTAAATCAGTAGGAGTATTTTTTACAAAACCAGACTATGAGCCAGTGTTTGACTGGGCACTTATAGAAGCATGCCTCATCAGCCACTGTCATAAGCACCCTGGGGGAGACCTCCAGCAGAGAACCAGCCCCATGTCCTGAATTCTCAGCTACTAGCTATACACCGCCTCCTACCCACACGCTGCGGAAGCCCTGCAGAGAAATCAGCATGCAATTCAAGAAAGCTTCCTTTTCTCAGGAATAAAAATTAATATTACTTGTCATATTTCATGTCTGAGCTCTTTTCATGCTTTATCCTCTGGTAATGAGGGCTAAATTACCAATATTAGTAGATTTTCATGGCTAGCACAGAAAGAGCTGTTACCAGAATAAATGTTTGCCTTGTTTCTGTTGGACACAGACTTTGTTAATGCAGCCTTGCTAATTATTTCTAAATAGGCGATAATCTGCATCCCCCGGTGCTGGCTTGTGGATTGGCCACGTACCTGCTATTTCCCTTATTTACATGTTTTACAACTTTATCAACTCCACTAATTATACTCTGAGCACTGTTTAAAATGTTCTGTTAATAGAGATACAATGATGCACCAGAGGATGTGTATTTATGCCATAATTATGCCTCCGTTCCTATGATGCAGTCTCCAATTAGCTGTCTACGATGGCACACGCAGCTGCCTGATAGTCTAAAGCAGCGAAACATCTGCATGGTAGATGATATGCTCACATGGATTTTTTTAAGCCTTGAAATTTACACCCAAGGGAGTGCAGACAAATAGGAGCCTGTCATATGTAGGAATGATTAGAAGCATTCACCATGGCAACATTAGAGCAGCTATGTTACTGACTAAGGGGACACATGTCTGGATGAAAACACTAAAAAAACATTTGCCATTTCATTTTCTGAGCTGCAGATTTCCCAACTGTCTCTCATTCTCACACCCTCTTTTTGATAATCTCACGTTTGAAACTCCATCTATTGAAAACTGCAGATGGTGGAATATGCTGTTTCACCAAGCAAGCTCGGGATTGGGAACAAAACATTGTACCATTCACAGCGTTCCAGATATCATGGACAATGATGGATTGTGATCTTTATCGCAAACCCACAGAGGATAATGTTGCCATTTTTAGCATAGTACCTTTACTCCAGTGCATATATTAAACTGTTTCATTTTACATGACTTGTTGGGAGAGATATAGTTAAAACATGAATTCAGTCATTACCATATAGATAATGGAATGTCTAAAAATTAAATCATTATTATTTTTAATACTTTGATGCATTTTAAATATTTTCATAAATTTTTACAGATTCAACAATTATATATTGGTCCAAAATGTAATCAGATACACAAACAAATGTTTAAAAAAGAGACAAACTATTGAATACCTTTCTTCGTAGAAGACCTTTCGTGAATACCTGAACATGTAAGCATTACTATGAACAAAATAGAAACAAAGAAGATGGCACCCCACCCCCATAGCATAGCCATCAACCTTGGAGATGAACTCGTAATATTGTAAAATTACAGAGAGTTTAAGACAGAATACGATTATGTTGGGGTACTATTTGCCCAGATACAGATCAGACAAATTAGTACAAATTTACTAGGTTAATTGTCAATTGATAGCCTTTTATATGTTAATTGAGATAGATATAGATACATACAAAGTATCCAGTACTTAAGTCTATAGAATATATATTGTTTACTTTAAATGAATGCCAATATACAATATTCTATCTACTCGGTATTCTCAGATTCCCGCCGTTTTATGTCCACCAGAAAAAAAAATATTATTGTCACTCTAAATATATTGCTACACATTGGATCTAAGATCCAACATAACTCAAGCACAAGGCACCAGGTCATTTATTGTTTCTTTTCCACCAAGACATTGGCTTTAGCAGTGAACTTCATTCTCCTTCCTAGGGTTTTCTGTCAGGCCATATAGTTGAAATGATTTGTGGGCTCAAGGGTCATCGTGTCCAGCTCCCTGTCATTTTAAGAAGAGGAATAGCTGTTTCCATTACCTCACAGTCACAGCTCAGGATCAAGGGGTTTTAGATAAGAACAGAAATTAACTAGAGGATTTATCCAAGGAATGAAAGTAGTGGTGTCGCACAATGCCGTAGTTTCTGATCAGGTGACTGTTCAGTGAACCAGAGATTATCACAGCTCATTATGATTTATCATTCTTGTCTGTCGAACATCTATTTTTTAAGCATTGCAATTCTTCGCTTCATTTATGATCATTCTCTTGGTCATATATAAATTGCAAGCAATATAATTTTCCTAAGGATTTGTATTGTCAAAACAAATTTACGTCATATACTTGCTTGTCCACATCTTTGAATAGTGCTTGCTTTACATTCTGCTCTTTGGACATCAGACAATTAAAGAATATAGCTTGCTTATGTTAGGCTATGTTCACGCTCATCAAAATTGTTGCATATTTTTGCTATGGAATCCGTACCAAAAGTCTGCACAGCCTCATACGGATGTCACGGAAATATTTTCAAATACACAGCATGCCCTCCTTGTCGCAGATTTTTTTATGGACTGGCCACAAATTTCAACTCTATGCACTGAGGGAAATCTATGGTAAACTCTGCATTTTAATTAGGTTTTTGCTGATTTGTTCAGGTTATTAAATTATATTAGAGAATTCCAATGCAATTCTTCTTCTTCAAAAAAAACCAACAACTATCAGACTCTTTGTACCTCCAGGAGGTCTACTGTGTATGAGAAGGAGTCCTACTTACCAATAACGTACAGTATACTTACTTTATTAATTCTGCATTGTTCTGGCGCTGATAATCCCTGTTTTTTCCTTTTGATAAACTGTATGCATAGAGCTGATGTAATGTTGCATGATAATGGTGGTCAATCTCTGTTGTATGACTTGACATTAGTATAGATGAAATGCCAACATGGAGGGTGTTGATTGGTTTTCACTGTCATGATCTGTGGGTATGTGGACCCACTGGGCCGTACCACCGTAGCGGGATAGCAGCTGGCCAAACAGTGTGCCAACAGTCCAAGCACAAGGGTACCTGTGATAGTCCAGACAGTAGCTACGGCTGGGCACAGATGAGATCTTGATGGCAGGTGATGCAGACGAGACAGATTACACCAGATGTGGTGTAACACAGCAGACGTGCCCGATGGCAGAACTCGACTCCAACACTACAACGCGGGATACAGGATACAGGTAGCAGAGCACGGGAACAACGGGAATAGGATAACACTAAGGAACCATTTGCAAGACTAATAGAGGAATACGAACAATGCTCAGGCAATGAACAAAGGGGCAGGGCCCTTCTTCTTATAGTTCAGGGTGATCTGGGAGTAATTAGTTAATTCTTAACATGTGTGCTGGCCCTTTGAGGCCGGAAATGACCTCGTGCGCACACCCTAGTGGTCACTGCAGGACAGGACGGCAGCATGTTCTTGCATCTTCGGGGAGGAAGACGTTGGCAGGATGAAAGGGGTCTGCGACCACGACCGTTACAGACACATGGTTGTGTACAGTTTGTAAACAGGAAGATCGGGAAACAATACTGGAAAACTTTATTCATTCCACTGTATTTATGTCATTGTAAATGTGGACAGTGCAAACAGGTAAAGAAAGGTATGCATAAAAAACAAACTTGCTTTAAAAAAAAAAAAAAAAGAATTTGCATTTAGTCTGTAAATAGAAATGTTCCTAAGAATGAGACCACAGTCATTTTATATAGAAATGTTAAAAATAATGGCGCTTTATAAGGTTGACAATTCCTAGATTTATCTGGCAGTAGGTTAAATAAATACATTGGGATAGACTGGTTGCTAGGCAACACTGCCTAACAGCTACAGTCTTTTAAATTGAGTTATCAGTTAGCACATCCCTAGAATTTAATCTGTCTCAGAATACCAAAGTCTTCAGTTTAAGGTAGAATCAGCAGGGCAGAGAAAGAGCTAGGCATCTATTCTAATCTATGCCTTTCTCACTAAGGTAGCTCCAGTGCTGTTGACGTTCTTGTCTCCTAACCAGTAGCCTAAATTTGACAGCAGATGATGCAGCCAGCAATTTGGGCAGTACTGTTGCCAAGATAAATGCACAACAAGCCAAGCCAAATCTTTTTTGGGCCTCATATGGTTTTCTCTGTAACATAGCCTACCAATCTGCCAGCAGCATGTCCTGCAATCTCTATTTAAACAGATCTAAACCCAAGAGCAACATATGTCTGTGAGAAGCCTATTGCAGATGTTTCCGTCTCTTCCATGGTGACTCCATCGCTATCTCCTGTCAATAGCGCATATTCTCCATCTTATAGAGTTACTAGAGCATATAGAGCCATCGGCAGAGGCATCTCCAAAGCACACAGTGTGCTAGACTGTAGGAATATGGGGTAAGACATGATCTGTCACATGATGGAGAGAAGACCAGGTCACATGACACATCATGTCATAGAGGGGAAAGCATAAGTTTCCAGGATGTAATTTAAAAAATTGGGATAGTCCCAATAAAAATAACCACAAAAAAATACATTTAGAGGATATTTTTCAAACTTGCTCAGACCACAAGGTCAATCCTCTTGAGAACTGAAACGGCAAGCATTTGTGGCACCACCATGTGAATGTATAGAGGCAGAAATACATTGCCCCACTTTAAATATCTATAATGTGCAGTGTTCCTGTAAGGTTTTGTAAGTTACCTGCCATTCTATGTAACATTTTATATAACACATTGTGTATCTTGCCAAACTCATCCCAGTTTCTTGTATATTTATTTTAAAAATAAATAACTGCTATTCATAATTATTCTTAAGTTAACTTCCTCACTACTAGGATCTGTTACGTAGCATAAAGAGGGTCTTTGATCGCCCTGGAAAAACAGATCTCAGGAGCAAAATACCATCCCTGTCTTTGATTATCTCACTCTTTTAGTACAGGAGGGGCTGTGCGTGTGGGTGAGGGTCAGCAGTAAGGGCTTGAGAGAGAAAACGAAAAGATTGATAAAAGTTTTGAACAATGCATGTCACTGGATGAAGGATCTACACTAAAAGAAATTAGTTGAAATGAAGCCACTGGAGCATTCAAACTAAGAGGTCACTGTAGGCTGCATGTATTCATGTGCCTGTTGTCTGTGCTTTCTAAATGGAAGAACGATGTGAAAACCCATTCAGAAAGGCCTGCTTTTACATCCCTACAAAATGCAGCATAAAGAATCAATGTTCTGCATTCCCATATGATCATAGGATTATAATTTTAAGTGGAATTTTTGAAGAAGCAGTAAAGATATTTGTTGTTTAATCCTCTATTTAATATTCCCACAAGTACAGATATATCACAGAGGTGGGTAAGCATACCCTGTCAACTTGGCAAAACAAAGATGTGACTAAGGTGATCAATAGAAATAAGGAATCCGTGGTACACAGTGGAGCACCTGTTGGTGTGAGTGGGCAGGGGAGAGGAACCATTAACTAAATACGGATGAGTGCAAATTAAAAGGTGCACAGATGATGGTAAGCATGGGTATGAGAAAAAGTAAGTAAAAACATGAATGAGAAAAAAACTGAATATGGGAAAACCAGGACAAGCTAGACTGGGGCATCTTGGGTTTGCCAATAGATCAACGCGACTAAACTAAAGTGAAAACTCTTTGACAAAGAGTTTTACCCACCTAAAATTTGTTTTTACTCACGCACTGCACAGTGCCCTAGTGAAACAGAAAAAAGTGCAATGCCGTTTTTATACTTCTGTTTAATTGGCACCGGTTTTATGCCCTATTAAACCAGTCAGATACAGGAATCCCACCACAATTTTTTTTTTTTTAGGGGGAGAGGTGGAACAATACAATATATCACAATATATCAGAAATATGTGTTTGTTTGTTTTTTTACTTTTTGGGTAGGGGTACAGGAAATAGTGGATTATCTTTTAGGTTTGGGCAAAAAAAATGTATATTCCTCTAGACACACACATCCTTATATACACTAGGGATGTAACAAAATATTTTCCAAATAAGATTTTTGTATTAACATTCCCAACTCAAGCTTCTACTTCCCTCTGTTTTTTTTAATATTCTTTTTTATATTCTACCCTCTTTTTAAAGAGTGGGCATTATGAATTTAGAATAAGAGCAGCAGAATCTATTGCTATCAGCAATGCAATGTTATTAAAGCTACCGGGCTATGTATGTCGAGCAGCATCCATCATATCCTTAAATCTAAATTGGCTGGAGGTGCTGGTTCTGCTGCTGATGGTGACTGTCTTCTTTCAAGCAGTGATCAAGACAGCAAAGAGAACAGAATACGAGAACCAACCAACTAAGGATCCCTGTAAGCCCCGGAAATGCATTTTATAGTTGAGACAATAAAAATATTCATTGTCGACATTCTCAATGTCCTAGTAGTCATAAATGACGAATCCAAAGCCCGTATTCCTGGGGTGCCCTCCACGTTCTATTTTTCATTAATCATGTCCATTGGTTCTGACACTGAATACAGTTGCCTTCAGGAGGAACAACAGCATAGGAGAAGGATTGCTACATTAGTATATGGATACAACAGAGTTGTATCTATACCAGCACAACAATAAAGCTGTGTGTACACCAGTTTGCTCTCTGATGCTGTAATGGTACTTTCCCATGAAGCGTGGTCCAATTTTATTTGAGGAGATAACAGGCATCTTTGATGAGCTGCCAATGCCTGAACTCCACAGCAGTAACAGAAAATTAGCAAAATGGTTATTTTGTATTGAATGACTCAGCTCCAGACAATTGAAAGGTATCAACTACTGAGGACTCTCGGTTTTCATATTTTCAGTTCCAGACAAACATCCCATGCTTTGCTATTGAGCGTGGAGGAAGTGAATGCTGCTTGCACAATCTGTCAGTCATGTGGTGCATGGAATTCCACATTGTGGCCACATAGCACAACAGATGATGATATGAAAGGTTACCATAAATGCCAGAGTTAAAAAATATCCCTTTAATTTCTGAACCACCAGTTTGAGCATGTGAGCAAAGCAAGGAACATGACTAAGTTTCCCCTAACTTAGGGCAAGTATTATTTTTTTTTCTATGGAGCCCGGCGACATTGCCCAGCTGGAGAAACCTGTCTAGCTGTTGGAGACTGGGAAGAGGACTCCAGCAAAGAAGGTGGAGAACCCACGTGTAAAGAAGATGTGCTGTAACTAGTCTGACAAGCCATCCATTGTGGTTTCACCAGCTGTTCCCTGAACTTGCCATTGAAGGGCATTTTTACTAGTATTCACCACTAAAAAAAGACATACAGTATACTGACCTTGTCCTTTGTCAAAGCTCCAGGTTTCAGTGAAAACAGGACCACTGCATGTTCACTGTAATGGGTTACAAAAAGTGGGTCTTTGAGATCTTCCGCCTTGACTTGCATATCCCTATTCTCCTGCCTTTAGATATAAAGTATATGTTATAGGGCTCACCTTGTCTGTTCTTCGCACAGTATACCTGTTCAGCTCATATTCAGAGGCACAATCCTACTATAGTCCACTAGTTAGAAATTGTAGAATGGAGACAAAATAACAGTTTGTCTTCAATGTACTTATATGTAGTGCAGGAGCGTTTGTTATAAAGATCTACTTAAAAAATAGGACACACAGAGCAAGGCTCCCATACTAAATATGGAAGCCTAAAGGTTATTGTTTGCTGCTCCATCTCTATTCTTGATTGTATGAACAGCCTACCAGATTAGGTTCTTGCTGCTATAGGTCAACAGAACAAAGAAATCTTTTAATGAAGTATATTGTGAAAAGAACAGACTAGGTAAGTTATATAATATATTAACTTGTATCTGTAGTAAGTGGTACAATTTTAAATAAAGAAGAAATAACTGGTCTGTTTAACTAAAAGGCTATGGACACCTTTGGGATCTTTATTTATTGAAATTTATTAACTTTTTTAAATCTACTTTAATTTTTTTTAAAAACACTGTTTCACTTCTGCTGCTTCTATGTTTCACAGTACATAGAACTGCAGAAAGCTGTTCTGAGATGAATCCATTAGTGAGCTGCACGAACGCCTCGGCAGACAGCGACTCTTGTGTGCTCATGAGCGATTATATAAACTCAGTTCTGAACAAGTCAAGTAATATTTTAAGCTTAGTTCTGATCAAGTCAAAGTGGATCCCCCTTTGACTTGATTAGGACTGAACTGATGGATTTAGCTAAGAACAGCTTTATGCAGCTTCTATGTACTGTGATACATAAAAGCTGCAGAAGGGAAACAGTCATTTATTTTTTAATAAAAGTAATTTACAAAAGTGATTTTATCACTAAAAAATACATTTATAAAAAAAAAGATGAGACCCCAAAGGTGTGCATAGCCTTTAAAGTCTAGTGAGAATATTGTAAAAACAAAAAATTTAGACGGAGGCCAGAAATTGTGATCTTGGAAAAATGTAAATATATTGCAGATGATGAGTGTCAGCTTTCTGACCGAACACCCATAGCAAACTGAATGCATTTTTTTTGTTTGCCATTCAGTCAAAAAGCCAATGTCCATTAACAGTAGCTGTTGATATTATTATAGAAAGGGTCATTAATGGTCATTTCTAAATTGTATGATCCCTTAAATCAACTACATAACCTCCCTTTTAGCATTTCAATTTCTAGTCAAATGTCCAATTTTTTAGATGTTATTCTACGGTATACTTTTGTGAACGATCAATCCTGTTAAACACTTTGAATTTCTTTTGTGGCATTTAGAATTTTTGATATATGTGTTGAATTTGTCTCTCTTTAATAATTATTTCCTTTTAAAAGATTTTGGTGAGAGTTTATTAACTTGTAGGCCAGTTTTCCAGCTCATAGCTGGCGTAGATTTGGCATTCTGCCGCACAGGTGGCGAGAGATGCGCCTAATTTGTTAAGGGCCATCATAACTTGTTTAGGAGCTTCTTACCCAAATGATCTATATAATAAGTCTGGCGTAAGAAATGCCAGTCTTAATAAATCTTCCCTATTATTTTCAGCTCTAAGTAACTGCAATGGGATCTGATATGATCCATTTGTATCAAATTTATTTTTAGTAGCACGCATGGCACATCTCAGGCTCTGAAATTTACAATGAATAAGTCTTTATGTTGCCTTTTGTACACCTTCAGATTTTCATCTAGATAAACTCACCCTATTTACAAATTTTACTGGCAACAGTGATTATCCAGAAATGTTGAAAGACTGTCATTGGGCATGTGCATTGTGTCATTCTATAAAAAAAGATATTTGGCCAGTGTAAACGGGCATTAAGTATGCCCATTCTCATCTAATGCTGATATTATTTTTGGAACATAGAATGTATCCTGATTGATGAAAATAAGATATTTTTGTGATATTTATAATGTTATAATAATTTCCTTTTTTCTGTCAGAATTAAATTGTATGTATAATTTGAGCATTTTTCCCTTCTAAATAGGCTACCACATATAATTTTATCTTTTTTTTTTTTTCAAATCAATTTTTATCAATTTTTTATCACTAACTTGTTTTTCTAATTATATGATTTTGCATTACAATTGCTTTCAAAATTGTGAATGTACAGTAGGGTGAATGATTGATGTACTTTTGAAATGTTATTTTCATGTTTTTGAATAATGTGTTTTATTTGAGAATATTTGTGTGTGTGTGTGTGTGTGTATGTGTGTGTGTGTGTGTGTGTGTGTGTGTGCGTAATAAATCTATAAATACTGTCTTCAATTATGGGAATAAAAACCTCCAAAATTATTGCATTAACAACTTTGAGTAAATTACACCACACAAATTAACATATTTAAAGGAAAAATATATTTTAGGATATCATAAAATTCTTATTGAAAATTAGTCCCTATATAGGATATACATATATAACCTAAAAGAGAGAAAAAGAAACACGGCGCCACATCGTGCAGATTACCTAAAGGATATGAAGAAAGTATTTGGACATAAAAGGTGCCCACCTAAGAGTGTTTAATACTGGCAGTTACAACACTACAAAAAGTGCACTTAATAATATAAACTAATAGTAAGAGCAGTAAAAAGCTGCTGCCAGGTCCAAAACACAACAACCAGAGGAATGTTGTCAAATGTACGCACAAAGAGAGAGGAAAAAAGGACCACAATGGCGCTGCTATTTTAAAAGAAACTAAATAATTAGTTTAATAATTAGTAATTAAAATTAAATACAGGTCGACAAGCTACGTGTTTCAACGCCAGACTGGCGTCTTAATCAGGCTAAAAATTATGACAATAGACCGAATTTAAATACACAACACAATAAACTTACTTTCAGAAAAAAAGGTGGAAAAAACCTTTTTGGTGGTTTTTTACCACCCTTTTTTCTGAAAGAAGTGTATTGTGTTGTGTATTTAAATGCGGTCTATTGTCATAATTTTTAGCCTGATGAAGACGCCAGTCTGGCGTTGAAACACGTAGCTTGTCGACCTGTATTTCATTTTAATTATTAATTATTAAACTAATGTTTTAGTTTCTTTTAAAATAGCAGCGCCATTGTGGTTCTTTTTTCCTCTCTCTTTGTGTATACATATATAACGGAATAGTATTTTTGTAAATGCTAAAATGGCCAAAACACATTTTAGTAACTACTAGTATAATATCCCAAAGTTATGACAATATTGAACAAATATTTTAACAAAAAGATTGCCAGTATCAATTTTTGACCATTTTATTGTGTTATTTGGTGCAGAGATAGAATGGTAAATGTATGATACGTATTAAACTGCTTGTATCTACTAAATTGAGCACACATGCACGCAATGTTCTTTTTTCATTCTTCCCTTCAGAAAGATCGTGACATGCTGCATCACATACCATATTAAAAAAGTATTGATTCTAGGGGTGAATATGGTACCTCACACAGGCACAATTTTGCATCACACTGAGTGCCTACATGTCTGTAATGTGAGTACAGGGTCCACAGGTACAGGGCCATGGTTCACAGGTACGTGAGCCCTTATAATACCAATTACAAACAATATATTTTGCCTTAACCGGTTAAAGGACCAGTGTCACGAAAAAAATATTTTTTAGACCACATTTTTTTATTTATTTGTGTGTTTGTGTTTTACTATTTTTTATTTTTTCACTTTTTCTTGTCCATGGGGGCTGCCATTTTTTTTTTCCATCTCTGTATGTGTCGATTAACGACACATACAGACATGGAATACGGCACATACAGTCCCATAGTGAATGCGAACGGGGCCCGTTCCATCCACTATGCTGTACGCCGTCTGTGTGGGAACGGCTCATGCGCCGCTCCCACACAGTCCAAATAGAACTGTTGCGACGTCCGGCGCCATTTTCTTGTGGACCGGAAGTTGCGGCCGGACAGTAAGATTACTACTTCCGGTCGCGGCTTCCGGACTTGTGCACTTGGAGCGGAGGTAGTAGACGGAGCGAACGGACCGGAGGGAGCGGCGGCGGCAGGAGCAGGTAAGTTAGGTCTGTGTATGTACGTGTTTTACTGTGTGTTTACTACTGTATGTTAACCTACTACACTGTGTGTTAGCTCAAAAAATGGCGACACACAGTGTAGGAGGTTTGACCGTTCAAACCCCTCCTTTCTCCTGGCACTAGCCAGGATAAAGGAGGGGGGATTCTGAGAGCTCACTAGAGCGAGTGAGTTTTCTCAAATTTTGCAGCATAAAGCAATGTGGTTGCGTTACCACATGCAATGCTGCAATTTTGGGAATTGCTCCATCTAGTGACCAGCGCTGGGAAATATTATAAATTAGAATCTAATTTATATTTCCTGACTCGTGAAAAAATGAAAACAATTAGAACAATGTTTAATCACCTATACACTAACTGTTTAACTAAAAAAAAAAAAAATAATTTTTTCTAGCGACACATTCCCTTTAACCCCTTAAGGACGCAGCCTAGTTTTGGCCTTAAGGCTCAGAGCCCATTTTTCAAATCTGACATATTTCACTTTATATGGTAATAACGTCGGAATGCTTAAACCTATCCAAGCGATTCTGAGATTATTTTCTCGTGACACATTGGGCTTCATGTTCGTGGTAAAATTTGGTCGATATATTCAGTGTTTATTGGTGAAAAATTGCAAATGTAGAGAAAATTTTGAAAAAATAGCATTTTTCAGAATTTAAATGCATCTGCTTGTAAAACAGACGGTTATACCACCCAAAATAGTTACTAGTTCACATTTCCCATATGTCTACTTTAGTTTGGCATTGTTTTTTGAACATTCTTTTATTTTTCTGGACGTTACAAGGCTTAGAACATAAACAGCAATTTCTCATATTTTTAAGAAAATTTCAAAAGCCTTTTTTTTAAGGTACCTCTTCAGTTCTGATGTGGATTTGAGGGGCCTATGTATTAGAAACCCTGATAAAACACCCCATTTTAAAAACTAGACCCCTAAAAGTATTCAAAACAGCATTTAGAAAGTTTTTTTAACCCTTCAGGCATTTCACAGGAATTAAAGCAAAGTGGAGGTGAAATTTGCAAATTTCATTTTTCTTGCTGAATTTCAATTTTATTCAATTATTTTTCTGTAACACAGAAGGTTTTACCAGAGAAATACTACTAAATATGTATTGTCCAGATTCTGCAGTTTTTAGAAATGTCCCACATGTGGCTCTAGTGCGCTCGTGGACTAAAACACAAGCCCTAGAAGCAAAGAAGCACCTAGTGCATTTTGAGACCTCTTTTTTATTAGAATATATTTTAGGCAGCATGCCAGGTTTGAAGAGGTGTTGAGGTGCCAAAACAGTAGGAATCCCCCAATAGTGACCCCATTTTGGAAACTGCACCCCTCAAGAAATTCATTTATGGTTGTTGTTACCATTTTGAACCGCACAGTTTTTTCACAGCACCTATTTGAATTGGGCTGTGAAATTAAAAAAATGTCATTTTTTCCAATAAGATGTAATTTGTGATCAAAATTTCACAGGGTACAAAATACCCCATTTTGTTGCCCAATTTCTCCTGAGTGCAGCAATACCCCATTTGTGTCGATAAACTGCCGTTTAGGCCCATGGGAGGCCTCAGAAGGGAAGGAGCACTGTGTGTTCTTTGGAGTGCAGATTTTGCTGGATTGGTTTTCGGGTGCCATGTCGCATTTGCAGAACCCCAGAGGTATCAAAGAAATAGAAACCCACCAGAAGTCACCCCATTTTGGAAACTGCACCCCTCAAGGAATTCATTTATGGGTAATATGACCAGTTAGACACCATAGTTTCTTCACAGAACTTATTTGAATTGGGCTGGGTATTAAAAAAAAATATATTTTTTCCAATAATATGTCGTTTTAGCTCAAAAATTCTTATTTTCACAACAAATAAAATACTACATTTTGTTGCCCAATTTGTCCTGAGTGCGGCAATACCCCATTTGTGTTGATAAACTGCCGTTTGGGCCCATGGGAGGGCTCAGAAGGAAAGGAGCGCTATTTGGCCTACTGGGGATTTTCTGGTGCGAAGTCATGTATGCAGAAGCCCCTGGATTGGTTTTCGGGTGCCATGTCGCATTTGCAGAGCCCCAGAGGTATCAAAGCAATGGAAACCCACCAAAAGTGACCCCATTTTGGAAACCACACCCCTCAAGGAATTCATTTATTGGTGTTGTGACCATTTTGACCCCATAGTTTTTTCACAGAACTTATTTGAATTGGGCTGGGAATTAAAACAAAATAAATTTTTTCCAATAATATGCCGTTTTGGCTGAAAATTTCTTAATCTCACAAGAAATAAAATACCCCATTCTGTTGCGCAATTTGTCCTGAGTGCAGCAATACCCCATTTGTGGTGAAAAAATGCCGTTTGGGCCCATGGGAGGGCTCAGAAGGAAAGGACCACCATTTGGCCTACTGGGGATTTTCTGGTGCGAAGTCATGTATGCAGAAGCCCCTGAGGTACCAGTAAAGTTGAAACTCAAAAGAAGTGACCCCGTTTTAAAAACTACACCCCTTAAGGCATTCATTTAGAGGTGTAGTGAGCATTTTGACTGGAGACATACACCCCATAAACTGTAATGTGGGTTCTCACGGGTATGACAATACCCTACATGTGGCTGTTATCAGCTGCCTGGGCACGCAGCAGGGCTCAGAAGGGAAAGATGAGGATAAGCTGTGCGGAGTACATCAGGGTAAGTAAAATTGGGGTAAATTATAAACCAAGGGATGTATGATAAATTTTAAAACACTTTCATACAGAGCTCTGGTTTTTCGGGACACGTGTCACATTGATATATTGTGTCCTCCCTTATCCCCCTCTTATAGCAGACTTTGCACCTCTTTTGACTTTTTCCCTTCTTGCCAGTTTGGGGAACTTCTCCTGGAAAGTGTTGCCCTGGTACGATGCGTGTGGCCCCGCTTCCAGAAGTACTGGGTGTCCCCCTTCTTGATCCCTAAAGATTAGGTTCTTGATAATCACCTCTTGAAATTCCAGGAAAGTTCCTGCCTGGCCTGTACATCGATGTAGCACGTACACATTGTACAATGTCATCTGTATGATGTGCACGGCCTGCTTCTTATACCACACCGCATGGCGCTGTAGGGCTTCAGGACTTGATCTGACAAGGCCACCCCTCCCATGTACCTATTGTAGTCCAGGATGCAGTCTGGTGTTGGGGTCTCTGTACTGGTACCTCGTACTGGTACATGGGTACTAGTGGGGCATCTCTCTTGTCTTGTACTTGACACACAATATGTTGCTGCTAGATTGTGCGATGCTCTCACCCCTTCTTGTTTGCCCTGCAGAGTCTTAGGGAGTCCTCTCAGATTTCTTCTAGCAGTGCCGCATGCCGCAGGACTTCTGGAAGCGAGGCAGTTGAAGAGTGGGACGCTGGTATAAAAATTATCCAGGTAGAGGCAGTTGAAGAGTGGGACGCTGGTATAAAAATTATCCGGGTAGAGGTGGTAACCCTGGTCCAGCAGTGGGTGCACCAAATCCAACACAATTTTTGCATTAACTCCCAGTAAGGGGGGCATTCTGGGGGCTGAATACTGCTGTCCTTCCCTTCATACATCCTAAATTTGTAGGTATACCCTGATGCACTCTCACACAGCTTATACATCTTCACGCCATCTTAACCGGCAGGTACTCGCGGAATTGAACCCTCCCTTTAAAATCTACCAAGGACTCATCAATAGAAATACACTTCTCGGGGTGTATGATTGGGAAAACCGGGCACTGAAACAGTCTAATAGGGGTCTCCGTTTATACAAACGGTCAAAACTGGGGTAAACTCGGGGTGGGCGCTGCTCATTATCAGTATAATGTAACAAGGGAAGTATTGCCTAATTTATTAATTTTTTTAGGTTCCAGTTCAGTTCTGAAGTTGCTTTGAGGGGCCTATATATTAGAAACCCCTATGAAACACCCCATTTTAGAAACTAGACCCCTCAAAGTATTCACAACAGCATTTAGAAAGTTTATGAACCCTTTAGGTGTTTCACAGGAATTTAGAGCAAAGTAGAGGCAAAATTTACATATTTATTTTTGTCAGAAAATCCTCTTTATACCATTTTCTTTATAACACAAAACGTTTTATCAGAGAAAAGCAACTTAATACTTATTGCCCAGATTCTGCAGTTTTGAGAAATATCCCACATGTGGCCCTAGTACGGTAATGGACTGAAGCACCGGCCTCCGAAGCAAAGGAGCACCTAGAGGATTTTGAGGCCTCCTTTTTATTAGGCACCATGTCCGGTTTGAAGAGGTCTTGTGGTGCCAAAACAGTGAAAAACCCCGAAAAGTGACCCCATTTTGGAAACTAGACCCCTTGAGGAATTCATTGCAGTTTTCATGGGGTGCATGCAGCTTTTTGATCAGTTTTTATTCTATTTTTAAGTGGCGTGGTGACTAAAAAACAGCAATTCTACTATTGTTTTTTATTCTATTTTTTTACAGCGTTCATCTTAAGCTATAAATTACATATTCACTTTATTTTGCAGGGTGATACGATTACGGCGATACCAGATGTTTATAGTTTTTTTATGTCTTATGGCGTTTGCACAATAAAATAGTTTTTGTAAAAAATCATTCACTTTTTGTGTTACCTTATTCTTAGAGCCATAACTTTTATATTTTTCCATCAATAAAGCCTTGCGAGGACTTATTTTTTGCGTAACGAACTGTAGTTTCGATCAGTACCATTTTTAGGTACATGCGACTTTTTGATCTCTTTTTATTCCATTTTTTGGGAGGTGAGTGACCAAACAATTGTGATTCCGGTACGGTTTATTATTATTTTCTTTTACGGCGTTCACCGCGCGGGATAAATAACGAAATAATTTTGTAGTTCAGGCCGTTACGGACGCGGCGATACCAATTATGTATAGTTTATTTGTTTGTTTATATATTTTTATTAATAATAAATGACTGATAAGGGAAAAGGGGGGATTTTTACTTTTAAAACTTTTATATTCTTATTTTTACACATCTTTTTTTAACTTTTTTTTAACTTTATTACTTTGTCCCATTAGGGGACTTGAGGGCAGGAGGCCCTGATCGCTATTCTAATACACTGCACTACATGCGTAGTGCAGTGTATTAGAGCTGTCAGCTACTCACTGACAGCAAGCATAGTGGGTCCTGACTTCGTCAGGACCCACTAGGCTTCCGTCGGTGGCATAGCCGGACGCCATTGTTTGGTGTCTGGTTGCCATCGTTACCATCGCCAGCCGCTATCGTTTAGCAGGCTGGCGATTGTAGCTTAACCCCTAAAAAGCTGTGATCGCTATTGAACACAGCTTTTAAGGGGTTAATTAGCGGGGACACAGCGATCGGTCCCCGCTGTAGGAGCTGTGACAGCTGCTGTACGAGACAGCAGCTGTCACAGCTCCTGCATGTGTCGGGAGGACGGCCGAAATGGCCGTTACTCCCGCGACGTAATAGTCCGTCGCTGAGCGCTAACGATACAGTTAGCGCGACGGATTATTACGCCGCTGAGCGCGAAGGGGTTAAGGACTAGGTTGTTTTACAGCTAAATGACCAGAGCAATTTTCACAATTTTGCTGTGCGCTTCTTTAGATGACTATAACTCTGCAGGTGAATAAAGTTCATCTTTGAATTTTACACTCTTTTTAAAGGACAGATAGGGCTTTGTTTTAGTGCCATTTGTCAGTATATATCATTTTTATTTTTTTCTCTAAAGTGGGCAAAATTGGAAAAAAATGCAAGAATTTAGCAATTGCGTCAGTTTATGCTAGCATTTTTCACACACAGTATGGACCACGGACAAAATTAATCTCCTTTCACATTCTTCCACTTCTCCCGTGCATGGGGATACCAAATATGTGTGCCTTATTCACTGTGCGGGCATGTGCCAGGGCTTGGCATAAAAGGAGGCTTTTTGGCCTTTTCGGTCCAGGAATTTTGCATTTGATTTTATAGCAGCATACTGTTTTCTGGGGGGTGTAATGCTGCTGAAACATTGGAAACACCCCATAAATGACTTCATTCACACAAGCAGACTCCACAAGGTTTCCTTCAAGGGGTTTATCATATTTTTAGACAGTCCAGTTTTCTTCTGAAAGTTTCTTGAATAAGATGGAACAAAATAAAATCAGCGCTTTTTTAGCAAATGCGTCAGTTTAGGCTAGCATTTTTCACACACAGTATAGACCAAGGACAAAATTCATCTCCTTTCACATTCTTCCACTTCTCCCGTGAATGGGGATACCAAATATGTGTGCCTTATTCACTGTTCGGGCATGTGCCAGGGCCTGGCATAAAAGGAGGCTTTTTGGCCTTTTCGGTCCAGGAATTTTGCATTTGATTTTATAGCCGCATACTGTTTTCTGGTGGGCGTAATGCTGCTGAAACATTAGAAACACCCCATAAATGACTTCATTCACATAAGTAGACCCCACAAGGTTTCCTTCAAGGGGTTTATCATATTTTTAGACAGTCCTGTTTTCTTCTGAAAGTTACTTGAATAAGATGGAACAAAATAAAATTAGCTTTTTTTTAGCAAATGCGTCAGTTTATGCTAGCTTTTTCACACACAGAATTGACCACGGACAAAATTCATCCCATTTCACATTCTTCCACTTCTCCCGTGCATGGGGATACCAAATATGTGTGCTTTATTCACAGGCATGTGCCAGGGCTTGACATAAAATGAGGCTTTTTGGCCTTTTCGGTCCAGGAATTCTGCACTTGACTTTATAGCCGCATACTGATTTCTGCGGGGCCTAATGCTGCTGAAAGATTAGAAACACCCCATAAATGACTTTATTCACACAAGCAGACTCCACAAGGTTTTCTTCAAGGGGTTTATCATATTTTTAGACAGTCCAGTTTTCTTCTGAAAGTTTCTTGAATAAGATGGAACAAAATAAAATTATCACTTTTTTAGCAAATGCGTCAGTTTATACCAGCATTTTTCACACACAGTATAGACCACGGCCCAAAATTAATCTCCTTTCACATTCTGCCACTTCTCCTGTGCATGGGGATACCAAATATGTGGGCCTTATTATCACATAGAGATGTAGGAGGGCGGACGATAGAAGAAGCTTATTTCACAAATCGCTTTTTTTCAAAGCTGGTTTTACAAAACTCAACAGAGTTTCTATAAGGCCCTGTTCACACGGAGTTTTTTGCAGGAGGAAAATTCCTCCTGTAAAAACTGACCCTGGAGGTTTTCATGTTTGATGTGGTTTTTGACGTGGTTTTTGACGTGGTTTTTGACGTGGTTTTTGAGGCGGTTTTCCAGGCGGTTTTTCAGGCTGTTTTTGCCGAGGTTTTCACACGCATGAGGCTGGGTTCACACAACCATGTTACGTCCATAATGTACGGAACGTATTTCGGCCGGAAGACCCGGACCGAAGACAGTGCAGGGAGCCGGGCTCCTAGCATCATAGTGATGTACGACACTAGGAGTCCCTGCCTCTGCGTGGAACTACTGTCCCGTACTGTAATCATGATTACAGTACGGGACAGTTGTCCTGCAGCGAGGCAGGGACTCCTAGCGTCGTACATCACTATGATGCTAGGAGCCCGGCTCCCTGCACTGTCTTCGGTCCGGGTCTTCCGGCTGAAATACGTTCCGTACATTACAGACGTAACATGGTCGTGTGAACCCAGCCTGACAGCCTTCTGTCAACGGATCTGTCACCATTGAAATGAATGGTGATGCAAACGGAACTTACTTCACACTTGCCTTTCCGTTGAGGGGTTCCCCTGACTGAAAGCACCGACGGAACCCCTGAGCAGAAACCACGCTGATGTGAACAGGCCCACATTAAAAAAAACATTGTTTTCTGTTTGCATCATCATTGACTTCAATGCTGATGGATCCGTTGCTAATGGGATTCCCTACACTGCGGTATTGGTTCAGTCGAAACGACAGAACCCTTTGCACAACGGGGACAAACAGAAACCATTAGCAACGGATCTGTCACCACTTCACACTTGCCTTTCCGTTGAGGGGTTCCCCTGACTGAAAGCACCGACGGAACCCCTCAGCGGAAACCACGCTGATGTGAACAGGCCCACATTAAAAAAAAAAAAGTATACTTACTTCTTGAATCAATTTCCCAACATCAATGTCCATTCGGTGGTACACCTCTGCTGTCGTCATTTCTGTTCCTGAAATGTTAAAAAAAAATAAAAAAGAGATGACATACATGAACAACTGCATAACAAAATTAAAAAATTAAAAATAAAAAAATCTAAAAAAAAAATCAGAAAAAAAAATTAAAAAAAAAATTCTAAAAAAAAAAATGCACAGCTCCATACATGTATAGCATGTATGGAACATAGGAGCAAGTGCACTTACTTGTATTTGGATGCAGGACTTCGGTTTTCTGTATCCCTGAGTTCTGTCCACGATGTTTTTCAGCCTCCACGAGCAGACAGGAAATGACAGCCCCTTTCTGGGCTGGACTAGCAGCAGGAGACTGCAAGAAACTCCTCCAAAACTCTCGGCAATATACTCGTCAGAAAACACCTCACTAGTTCGAGGTGTTTTTTGACGTGTCCCCATTGCTTTCAATGCGGTTTTGGACGCGGAAACCGCATCAAGAAGGGTCATGTCCCTTCTTTTTGCCGCGAGGCGTTTTTTTTACTCGCGGTAAAAAAACGCCTCCGTCTCCCATTGAAATCAATGGGAGTCATTTTGGGTCGTTTTTGGCGCGTTTTCCGACGCGTTTTCCGCGTCAAAAAAACGTGTCAAAAAACTCCGTGTGAACAGGGCCTAACACTTCCAAAATATCTGCTCTTGAAGCAGAGATCCCAAAATATTAATCTAGGGGTATAATGGGAATTTATTTTTTGGGGTTTTCTAAAATAAGAAATTGCAGGTTCATGCAAATGGAGCTATTCAGCAGATGAACTTTAGAAAACAAGCAAACATGACATCCACCCCCCACCCATTCCCTCCCTCACCCTTGGAGTAAAATCATTGGAAAAATAAAAAAGTAATGTAGGGCAAATATATTTTCAACGAATTAACTAAAATCTAATAATGTAGAACAGTGTGGTACTTTTTAAAACATGGCTCAATGCACAGGCCTGGTTGCGAGGGACATGATGGACAGAAATATCGGGAATCTTTGCGGTGCCCGTCTTTTCTGCAGACGCGGCACTTTTTCTGGGGGTTGCTTCTGGTTGGTGTTGGGGGAATCTGACTGATGAAGTGTCTTTCAGTCAGTCGCGTGACATCCTCAGACTGGGGGCATTCTCGGGTGTCCTGAACATCAAAAATGAGGCCTTCAATAATTTTCTCCTGGAAATCCAGGTATGTGTCTCTGCCTCTGTTTTTTTTATACAGCACAAATGAGTTGTGGATGGCCACCTGTAACAAATAAATGGCCACTTTTTTGTACCAGGTTTTTGTTTTTCGGTTTACTAAATAGGGCTGTAAAACCTGGTCGCTTAAATCCACCCCCCCCCCATGTACTTGTTATATTCGGACACGCTCACTGGTTTGTGCTTGTCCGATGTTGCCCCTCTTTCCCTCACTGCCATTGTTCCTGCGGTATGAATCGTGCTTAGCACATACACGTCTTTGCGATCCCTGAACTTGACCGCCAGCAATTCCTCAGATGCATAAGCACAGGAGTCCCCCTTTACCATGCGCTTCCCTACTAATTGCTGTTGAAAACCAATTCGGTTTTTGCGCATGGTACCACATGCCCCAGTCCTTGCAGCATGCAAATGCCTAAACAGGGGCACACTGGAATAAAAATTGTCGCAGTACAGGTGGTACCCCTTATGAAGCAGAGGCTGCATTATCTCCCACACGATCTTACTGCTGGTGGAAAGATCAGGGGGGCATCCAGGAACATTTATTGTGCGGTCCCGCCCTTCATAAATCCTGAAGGCGGTGGTATATCCTGACCCGCTTTCGCACAGTTTATAAAGCTTAACGCCATATCTTGCCCTTTTGGAAGGTAGATATTGGCGAAAGCTAAGTCTGCCATGGAAGTTGAGGAGGGATTCGTCCACACTTACATTCTGCTCAGGGGTGTAGAGTTGCAGAAATAAATTATTAAGGGAATTTATTAGCGGTCTTATTTTGAACAACCGATCCCGGTTTGCATTGGTACTTGGGGGGGCCTGTGCGTTGTCATTGAAGTGGAGAAACCTCATTATTGTCTCATAACGAGACCTGGGCATTACTGCAGAATATACTGGGGTGGCTTGGGCGGGTCTTGTTGACCAGTAAGACCTAATGGAGGGCTTTTTGACAATACCCATATTTAGGGCGAGCCCCAAAAAATTTTTTAATTCCTGCAAATTGGTGGGCGTCCAATCTCTGGCATGGGTGGATGAAGGTTTCTGCCTTATATATTGAGTGGCATATACATTTGTTTTGTGGACAATCTGATTTAGGATGTCGTCCGTTATAAATAAATGGAAGTAATCCATTTGGACAAAATTTGTATTGTCCACGGTTATGCCAGGAGTGGCAGTAAATCCGTGGATTCTCGGCCCAAAATATGGGACAGGTGCCCATACAAGAGCCTGGACTGGAGGGACCAGGCTGTCCCGTGCTACAGCGCTACTTGGCCCTGCGCTTTCATGTTCTGCAGTTTCAACTGCATCAGGGACAACGTCCCCTGAAGATGAACCTGAAGTGACGCTGTCATCGTCACTGCCCAAAACAGGTTCCATCTCTGACGCCATCTCTGATGCGGTCTCCGACTCTGACCACAGCATGGCGTATGCCTCCTCGGCGCTAAACAACTTCCTCGCCATAACGTCACTAACACTAACACTAACTAAACAAATTATTTTTTTTTTTTTTATAAAACACACAAACTAACTGGTATATATATCTACACTACCGCTAACAAAAAAATAAACCGCTATTGCTATATATATTATATATATATGTGGATATATATATAATTATATACTCCCTACCTGCCTATTCTAATAGAATAAAAGAAAGAAAGGTAGATAGATAGAAAAAAAGATAGATGGATAGATAGATTGTATAGATAGATAGAAATCTATCTATACAGAGAATGTTTTATAGTGTAACACTTTTTTTTCACAGTATTCTTCTGGCAGCAATTCTCTCGAGTCTCTTCTTCTCCTCAAACTGAAACAATGTTTGAGGAGAAGAAAAGAGGCAGGAGATTTGCTGCCAGAAAAGTCCAAATAAAACAAATGTGGTCCCTGATACTCTGCCCAGTGCCCAAAGCTGTTGGTAACAGCGTGGGCACAGGGCTGTGTGCACGCGATCGCGTGCACACTGTTTTATACGCAGAAATGCATGTGATCGCTGTGATTGGTTGTCACAGCGATCACATGTTCAGGGGCCAAAAGATTGGCCCCTGACACTCTGCCCTAGTGCCCATGGCTGTTAGCAACAGCCAGGGCATAGAGCTGTGTGCACGCGATCGCGCGTGCACAGTCTCTGAAGTGCCGCCGTAATTAGTCTACGGCGGACTTCAGAGACCCTGACCACTGGCCGTATAAATACAGCCAGCGGTCAGAAACCTGTTAATATGTTATAATGATGGTTTAACATTGTTGTTAATCTTGCTGTCTGATCATTATGCTTGGGCAGATGGAATGCTGAGGGGTATGCTTAATTTATTATAATCCAACAATCATTTAATCTATAAATCGTATACCGCAATATAAAGTTTCCAATAGAAAAAAATAATAATAATTTGAGATGGTCCTGCTATCACAAAGAATTGGTTCATTGCAAAACCCCTTTTAACTTCACTGTACCTTGACATCCACTTTTAACATATTGCTGATATATCACACTATTATAAAGATACTTCACAGCAATATTGTAAAACAGATCTATGGTTTGATAGTTTCACAGAGCATCAGTCACACATTTGCAGGATTGGCTCATATAAATATAAAAGCTTCATTTTAAAGGATAAATAAGAGGTGCTATTATCTGAACTGGGTAAAATTCAACATCCTTGTGGTTTGTGGAAATTTTTTATGTGCCTGCTGGCTTTTCAATAAAAATCAATTATGCCTTAATCGTGAGCGGTAGTCAACATACTACAGACTATAAATTCAATTTCATACTCAGAAATATGGATTAGTTGAACTTGATGCCCTTCCATTGATTTGAGAAAGGAAAACCTGATAAAGTAAATAAAAGTAAGACGCTCTCTGACACTCTACATCAAGTTACGGATTTCCATATTATTTTTGCAAGAATTGTATATATAATAATCTTCTTTTGAAATATGTATGATGGATTGATACTATAGATTGCTGAATAATCATATACAATGTGCGCATAGATGAATGAAGCAAAATGTGTTTTTTAATACTTGTTTTCGTGCATACAGAGTTCAGATAGGCACATACCGTATATACACATATATGGAAGATTAGTAGTATTTTTTTTCACATATGTGGACATAATTATATTTTGATATTCATTCAAATATATACATCTTTCATTTTGCTGGATTGTGCTGTTCAAACTTTTGTGTTTTTTATGTGATTCATATATGTGGGGTTAGTGATTGCCTCCATTTTTTGATCTTGCACTCCTCCCATTCTGCCCTGGGTGATTTTAATTAGTTTAATGCTAGTTCCTACCATCCCCAGACATATGTAGGCTTAGTTCTCGGTGTGTGTGTGTGCAGTGTAGGTACCCACCTCATAGAGGTAGCCTTGCCGTGGCAGGTGGGCTCATACAATTTGATCAAAATATGCGCTAAGAACCTCCCTATTGTAAGTAGATTTAGCAGTAATGCATATTTATTTATATTTAGTGACTTAGGTGGCATTAGTGTTCTGTCGCCATTTTCTTGTGTGCTGTATAAATTTGCAGTCACAGGCATTCTTGCACCTGTATACACATTGTGTTTTATTTTGGAATGTGCTGTTCAATCTTTTGTGTTGTTTATGTGATTCATATATGTGGGGCTAGTGACTGCATTAATTTTTTTTTTATCTTGCACTCCCCCCATTCTGCCCTGGGTGATTTTAATTAGTTTAGTGCTGGTTCCTACCATCCCCTAGATATATGTATCCTCAGATGTGAACCTCACTACTCACTATTGTAAGTAGATTTAGCAGTAATGCATATTCATTCATTTATTTATTTTTAGTGGCTTAGGTGGCATTAGTGTTTGCAGTGTGCTGTTGCCAATTTCTTGTGTGCTATATATGTGTGTGTGTGTGTGTGTGTGTGTGTGTGTGTGTGTGTGTGTGTGTGTGTGTGTGTGTGTGTGTGTGTGTGTGCGTGCGTGCGTGTGTGTGTGTGTGTGTGTGTGTGTGTGTGTGTGTGTGTGTGTGATGTAAGTTAACAAAAAGCAGTAACAAATAGAATTTTTTATTTAATAATTTTTTATCCAACAATATAAGATATGCCATTTATCACTTCTTTAAGACTGGTATTTCCTATCGCTGTTTAAGCTGCTGAGAGGTGAAGCTGCTGATGAGTGGGAGGCCGAAAGCTTTCAGCCAGTCAGTACAGACAAAGCAATCAAAGTGTCTAGTCGCAGTGAAGAAAGAGTGGTAAAGGAGGTTGCTGAAAGTAGAATCTTCGGGGAAGAGGACGGTGCCTATTGTTGCGCCTGAATGGCAGAGGTCCTAAAGAGGGAATGGTGAGTGAGGGCAGGAGACACCCATTGTCTGGTGTCTGTGTGTGTAAGCAGTGGTGGAAGCGGCAGGCGCTGACCAACATATAGCAAGTGGTGAGATGACATTTTGTGGCCTATAAGACCTGAATAGAGACAGCAAGCAGCAGTTGCCATTTTGAGGCTTACAAGGCCTGAATTGCCAGACCAAGGACTGTTCCAGGAAGGGGTGCCCTTGTCCCTGTTTGCCTGCCTGAGCTTTACCCAATTATTTTGGCCACCATAGTGGAAAGATCTGCATAAAAGTGTAGCCGTGTGTACCATTGACGCCGGTCAGAAATAAAGTATTCAAGTTTACAACTACATCTGGTCTTTGTACCATCTATCCCATAACACAACCTGCACAGGGCCCCAAATACCATTTGCACCCTTACAAATGTACCATGAATTCTTCATTTTATCAAGGGGTGCTTGATGATATAAAGAACGTCGATGTTCAGCTAAAAGTGAACCTTACATCATGACAATGACACTAAACATACTAAAAAATTCACCAATCAAAGGCTGAATTTTTTTGGGGAGAATTCTTAAATGTCTGAACCAAAGTCTAGAGCTAAATCCCATTGAAATGCTGTGGAAGGTTTGAAACGAGCTGTGCATGCAAGAAACACTTTAAACATTCCAGAGCTGAAAACATTCTCCATGAATGAGTGGGAAAATATATAAAATAGTTATTAGAAGTGCCCGCTGGAACGGTTTCTGCCAAAGGAGGCAATTCCAGGTATTAGAGCCAATGGCATACTTACTTTTTCACAAAAGAAAATGGCATATCTGTGAATTTGCCTTTTTATAAGTCATTATGTTATTGTTTTTAAGTTTAAGTAAAATAACTTTATGTTTATATATTGTTTGAATGAAGATCCAAAATAGATATATCCACATATGTTCCAAAATAAAAAAAACTTTACATAGGGTGTCCTTACTTTTCACGTGACTATATACAAAGCGCTCATCAATAAGAAGAAACATAATGTAAAGATAAAACAAAATATATATTTTTAAAAATACAATAATTTATAGATATAAAGCTAATCAAAATTTCAGGCCCAATGATAAGTTAGAATATTGTGTATAAGGACATGTTAGGCTCTTTTCACGATCAGAAATGATAAATGTTTCAGAAGTCTGATTATAAAAATCACTTCCTTTGATTTTCTCACACATTATAATCTGATTCTAGGTGCACTGGTGGGTCTATAAACGGAATGATTTCCCACTGACTATAGGTGGCAGTCAAAATAGCTCAGCAGGAATAGCCACAAAGGTAAACTACTGTAAGTGCTATATTAAAATCCCTTTAGCGTAGATTAAACATTAAAAAAACTTTTTCTGATTGCTTTCTTCTTATCGGTACTATTAAATAAAATGAAATTAAATATGAGGCCTAAAGCCCATGTCTCCATGTAAGCACTTCCTTTTTTTATGGTTTGGCTATGTTTGGCCTTGTCATAGAAGCATTGTGTAGATACAGATCACCATCTTTATCCGAGTTAAAAAAAAAAAAAAAAAAAAAAAAAAAAAAGGTTTTATTACTATCACCACCAGAACAAAGATAAGGTAGTGTTGTCATGGAGACATAGGGGTAAAGCACCTGCAGGCTTTAGGCCTTTAACTGCAATCACAGGTGATTTATCAAATTTTTTATTTTAACTTTTAAAAATGTCAGATTTTTTATATACACTAAAGGGCCTTTAATAAAAAAAAAATTCAAGCAGTTCTCCTTTAAGAATAGCCTGCCATGCTTTTAAAATTTACCATTTAAAACAGATGAAAAAAATTAATGACAAAATAATGGATTAATTTACAATGTTTCTTTACATCTGACTTAAAACTACAACATTCTAATTTTTTGTTGCTGTCGATAACTAATTGGCAATTTGTCACCGAATACTAAGGAGCACCTGTAAAAATTTTACTGAATGTATGGGCTGCAAAATGACATAGCTGAATACCTGCAGAAGGATGAAAACACCCAGTGTGAACTAATGTATATTACAAACGTCAGGCAGATATATGTAAGTATTATGCAATAAAAAGAGATGGAATAGTTTAGTAGACTGTGCTTTTCCATCCACAGAGTCCAGTAAAAATAAATATACGTTAAACCTTTACGTGCTTTTTTTAACATGGTAGCCTATGGTTAATGGGTACCACTCTATGGAATCCGTCAGGCATCCATTTAAAGAACTTTAATGACGTTTCCCTTAAAAGGATGCCATTATAGTCTATGGGTGACGGATGCAATAAACGGATGCCTAGTAGTGGCATTCATCACCCATAGACTATAATGGTATCCAACAGATATGTCATGAAAAGGGTCATGAGAGTTTATAACGTATGCGTTAAATGGATACCATTATAGTCTATGGGTAATGGATGCCACTTTAGGCATCTGTCATGGCCTACATTTAATGTAAAAGGGATGTGAACATAGCCTAATGAAGCAGAGTTTCTTAATACTCCCCCTGTAGGCGAGAACCAATGCAAAAATGCAACAGACTTAAAGTGTAGCTAAACGTTTGACAAACTTCTGACATGTAATGGAGACATATCAGAAGTTTGGATTAGTGGGGGTCCGAGCACTGAGACCCCGCCAATCTCTAGAACGAAGCAGCTGAAGTGCTCGTATGAGCGCTCAGCTGCTTCGTGTGTGTTCGGCTATTTCCGGAAATAAATGTATCGATGTACAGACTCAATAGAAAGTCTATGAGTCCGTACTCCGATACATCGGCTTTCCGGAAAAAGCCGAACAGAAACGAAGCTCGGACCCCCACCAATCAAAACTTCTGACATGTCACTATGACATGTCAGAAGTTTGTCGAACGTTTAGCTACACTTTAAGCTGGAGAGATGATCGCATGCTCTTAGCATGACACATTTGATGTTACAGATCCAAATAAATGATCTTGGGTGAGTAATATTTTAATACTTAACTAGTCCTGTCTAAAGCTCAGTTGTTATACTAAAAATAGATATTGTTTTAAATAACAGTTGAATAGCTATGAAATGACAAATTATGAATTGCAAAACTATTCAACAAAGTTTTCCTCTGAATGGAAATATAAAAACATTTATTATGGAAACAATGAACTTTATACTAATGATTTTCATTTTCATTTATCTTCCTTCCTTATAGCTCCAATTTCTTTAACTCTTCCCACAGGGCACTGTCTACTACAAGCCAGCCGAGGATATTCTAATTCTGCTACAAAGTAAATCTATACAATCAAGGTGAAGATTTATGTAAAAGAAACAAAAAACTTTTCTTCAGATGAGATTTGCTGCATGTCATTTAAAATTCAGTCACATGCTGCTTAGCAACAGACCACATATATAGAAGTATAATTTTTTAAATGTGTAATAATTTCCATGAATAAATTAAATAATCATGTTTTTAAAAAATACAGAAGTAAATCTAAAGTAAAGTCATTAATAGTAATAGACTGGGCAGTCTAAAATAAAAGATGCCCCTTCAGTGTTTAGTCATAAATTGGTCAACAACTCCTAATTACAACTGACCTTTACATAGAATCAAATATAGAGATTCAAATTATACCAAAAGACTAACAAATACAATGAGCCCACAATACAAAACTATACAATGATATACCAAGTTATACATGTTTTACATTCGATAAAAGATATGAGGTCAAAAGAGTTAACAAAAAAATAAAAAATACACGAAATGTGCAAAAACAAAAAAAAGTCATAAAAATATAGTAAATAAATATAAATAGTAAAGAGCTACCATGTAAATATAATTAGCTAATAAATAGTATAATCAATGCATACATCCTACCTTGGAAAAATCCTGTGTTCAGAGACACCTTAACCCTGACATGTATTTCACATCAACTGCTTCTTTAAGAGAATTATAAACCAATCAAAATGGAACCAGTTTGTTTCTAGCAAAGTTAGCAGGCTCTGACTTGCACAATGTGCAGATGTACACTGTAGATACATATGGTACATGGTCTTTAAAATTATAGTGCCAGGTATATCTTGATTTTTTGATTACCTGGAATTATATATATCAGCCATAACATTAAAATTACCTGCCTAATGTTGTGTAGGTCCACCTTGTGCCCCCGTCGAGACATGGAGTACACAAGACCTCTGAAGGTGTCATGTGGTATCAGGCACCAAGATATTAGCAGCAGATCCTTTAAATTCTGTAAATTGGGTGGTAGGGCCCCCATGGATTGAATTTATTTTTTCAGCACATCCCACAAATGCTCGATCAGATTGAGATCTGTTGAATTTGTAGCCCAAGTCAACACCTTGAACTTTTTGTTATGTTCCTTTAACCATTTCTTAACTTATCAATGAGCCTTGAGTGCCAATGACCCTGTAACTTGTTCACCGATTGTCCTTCCTTGGACCACTTTTGGTAGGTACTAGCCCTTGCATACCGAAAACACTACACAAGACCTGTTTTTGGTATAACTAAGGACCAGATGGTTCCTGAAAAGCATAAGTTTATACTAGACTGCAGTCTCATGATAACAACTTGCAACATGTTTTAATGGAAGTTTGAAATAATAGAAATAATATTTTAACGAATGAGTGCTTAGTTGAAACTTGTTCTTATTGTCTACATTTTCCTTAAAGCCAACAAGAGATCCGTGCACCCATAAATATTTGGATTCGGTTTTGACACCGTGCCACAAAGATCCGGTGAGCACATATTTTTTGATTCTTTTTCGTTTTGGAGATGCTATGTCATCAAACCATCACATTTTCCCCAAAGTAGCTCAGATACTTACTCTTGCCCATTATTCCTGCTTCCAACACATTCACTTCAAGAACTGACTGTCCACTTGCTGCCTAATATATCCCACCACTTGACAGGCACCATAGTTTCAAAACAATCTAAATTATTCACTTCACCTGTCAGTGTTTTTTTTATATATATATATATATATATATATATATATATATATATATATATATACATATACATATATATATATATATATATATATATATATATATATATATATATATTGTAAGGGGATTAGGTAGCGGGACAGTCGTCTCCTGGGGTAGACGGGCACTCGGTATCAAACACGCCAGTAAATTTCAGTCCGCACAGCAAAGATGTGTTACTACTTGTCTCAGCCAGTTTTATTTACAGGCTGTCCATGAATAAAAAGAAAACAAACAAAAAAGAAAACGCTATGCATGTCTGGCACTAACTATACAGTCAGGTATCCTAACTAACAGTGCAGGCCTAATGCCTGGCACCATAAACCATGCAGACCATACAACCTGTTATGAATGCAGTCTGTTTTGCTCTCACAAGCTCCTCTCCCAAGGCTGAGAGTGTGACTGAACTGCAGCCTTTTTAAAGGGCTATCACACCTGACCCCTGATTAATACCTAGACAATCCAAGACCAGGACTGTGTGGATGGAGTGGGAACCCACCCATCTCTCCCCACTCCAACAACCAGGCCCTATTCCAAGTTTTAGATAAAACCTATTGCAGAGGGAGAACCACATTCTCTGCTGAATTATTCCCTGGTTGCTTTCAGATAGCAGAAGACAGAAATCTTGGGGAAACATAGACCCTATCCACAACCTCTCCACATAGATATATATATATATATATATATATATATATATATATATACATATATACACTACCGTTCAAAAGTTTACGGTCACTTAGAAATTTCCTTATTTTTGCAAGAAAAGCACAGCTTTTTTCAATGAAGATAACATTACATTAATCAGAAATACACTCTATACATTGTTAATGTGCTAAATGACTATTCTAGCTGCAAAGTCTGATTTTTAATGCAATATCTACATAGGTGTATAGAGGCCCATTTCCAGCAACCATCACTCGAGAAATTGCCAAGAAACTGAAGATTTCCTACAACGGTGTGTACTACTCCCTTCAGAGGACAGCACACACAGGCTCTAACCAGAGTAGAAAGAGAAGTGGGAGGCCCCGCTGCACAACTGAGCAACAAGACAAGTACATTCGAGTCTCTAGTTTGAGAAATAGACGCCTCACAGGTCCTCAACTGGCAGCTTCATTAAATAGTACCCGCAAAACGACAGTGTCAACGTCTACAGTGAAGAGGCGACTCCGGGATGCTGGCCTTCAGGGCAGAGTGGCAAAGAAAAAGCCATATCTGAGACTGGCTAATAAAAGGAAAAGATCAATATGGGCAAAACCACACAGACATTGGATAGAGGAAGATTGGAAAAAAGTGTTATGGACAGACGAATCGAAGTTTGAGGTGTTTGGATCAAACAGAAGAACATTTGTGAGATGCAAAACAACTGAAAAGATGCCGGAAGAGTGCCTGATGCCATCTGTCAAGCATGGTGGAGGTAATGTGATGGTCTGGGGTTGCTTTGGTGCTGGTAAAGTGGGAGATGTGTACAAGGTAAAAGGGATTTTGAATAAGGAAGGCTATCACTCCATTTTGCAACGCCATGCCATACCCTATGGACAGCGCTTGATTGGAGCCAATTTCATCCTACAACAGGACAATGACCCAAAGCACACCTCCAAATTATGCAAGAACTATTTAGGGAAGAAGCAGGCAGCTGGTATTCTATCTGTAATGGAGTGGCCAGCGCAGTCACCAGATCTCAACCCCATAGAGATGTTGTGGGAGCAGCTTGACCGTATGGTACGCAAGAAGTGCCCATCAAGCCAATCCAACTTGTGGGAGGGCCTTCTGGAAGCATGGGGTGAAATTTCTCCTGATTAGCTCAGCAAATTAACAGCTAGAATGCCAAAGTTCTGCAATGCTGTAATTGCTGAAAATGGAGCATTCTTTGACGAAAGCAAAGTTTGAAGGAGAAAATTATTATTTGAAATAAAAATCATTATTTCTAACCTTGTCAATGTCTTGACTATATTTTCTAGTCATTTTGCAACTCATTTGATAAATATAAGTGTGAGTTTTCATGGAAAACACAAAATTGTCTGGGTGACCCCAAACTTTTGAACGGTAGTGTAGATATATATAGATATAGATATATATGTATATTGATGATTATTTAAGAAGCCAATTTCATAAACATAAAATTTAGGCCCAAGTTGCTTTTAACAAAATTAAAAAATCAATCAACTTTCACGCAGCAGAAAGAGTCAGAAGTGTCAGGATTCTTAGTACACATGACGTCCAGGCTGGATGGTCATGTGTATTCATTATCAGGACACTGTAGTAATGTTAGGGTTTGTGTATGTAGCTGCACATAGCGATATATCTATATCGCTAGTGCAGTGTAAATGAATGGAGAGGAGTGCATGATGCCGATTGGTCAGCGTCATGCACTCCTCTGTACAACGCCCACTTGGTCGAAAGTAAAAGTACGCCCACTTGGGCATTAAGAAAGCTCATTAGCATAAACCAAAATCGCTCCTAACGTTGTGAAAATAGATCGGTTTTTTTAAAATAAAAAGCATTACTGTCACCTACATTACAGCGCCCATCTCCTTATATAGGAGACAGGGCACTTATAATGTGGTGACAAAGTCTCTTTAAGACGTAGATCTAGTATTTCTGAAGGAGGGATATGACATATGCCACTGCATAGGCATACAATGGCATATGTTACCCATAGGCTCCCATGCCTATACCGCCCATACCACGCGTTTTTTGTAGGATATCTCTGCTTATTAAGTGTAGTTGACTATTCTATGATACCTATACAACTAAAAAAAAAGATATACAGATGTATACCAGCCCGACGGAGGCTAAGAAGGTTGCCTTTTGGCCTTCGTTGGGTGAATAGAGCCCTATGGATACGTTTATACGCTGGTATGTTACGTAATCACCAAATGTAAGGCTCACATGTGATGTGAGCAGAGCCTTAAATATATTACATTTTCAGGTGATTAATTATGTATTGTATGATTTTGTGCATAAGTACACCTGTCTCACACATTATGGAAGCAATGGTATTTCTTACTTTTAGGACGTCATGTTGTCTCTCATCAGTCATCAACATAAATATCAATGCTATGTGCGTTTCTGTTAACAAACACAGCTATCTGTCACTGCATAATAAATTACTTGGTAGGAGGAATCTTCTTATTGATAGTATTCTGTTCTTCTTTTGGGGTCTTTACCACTGTATATTTATTCTTATTGTTTTTTTTTTTAATTAACAATTGAAAAAATGGTACCTAACCAATAACAGAAATAAAGCTAGAAAGCTAGTTCAAGAGAGGTCAAAAGAAAAAAAAACAACATATGTCCATTTCCTACTACATAAATATACTATGTATACTAACTAAGTGAATTGTGACCGTAGGCATATAGTCAGCTGCTAAAATTTGAACATAATTCCTATTTTGGTGTGAGTCTATAATAAAAATCTGCAATTCAAATTATACAAGTAGCAGTAGATTTGAGTGAAACATTTGACTGGGTTTTTTTTACAGGCAACCAGCTCCCTCCCTGCACACTGTCACAAAAACCCACTAATATGATTCTGTATTACAGTGTAGCAAACACTAAGCACTGTTCCACACAATGGTAATAAAGTTTTTTTTAACATCATTTACAATAAATGTATGTAAGTCTCTCTCTATCTCCATACCTCCCAACTTTCAAGTATTGCAAAGAGGGACAATAATTTTGTTTTCCTTTTAAGCCATGACTCTAATCCTGACCAATCCCCACCCATACTCACCCAGTTCAGCCCACACAGTATCATGCTCCCATAGTGCCTCGCCACAGTATAACTTCAAAACCACAAAAAAGGCCATACTTACTAAGTGGGTGGGTGAAAACCCGTTCCCAGCAGGACGCAGACAGGTCAAAAAATGCTGCAGAAGGAGGTGCATTAAATAGTGATAGCCACTCCCACTAGTCTTGAGGGGAGTGGCGAACTAAGTGCTCACAAGTGTGCGATTAATGAGTGTCAGTGTTAGTGTAGTGCTAAGGTGTGAATGTATGGTAAAAAAGAAATGTGTATGTATGGAAGTGTCAGAACTGTGTGATAATGTAATAAAAAAATAAATGAGTGTAATGAATGGGGGTCAGTGCTGTGAATAGTACATGGGGTGTCAGTACTATGTGTAATACGTGGAGGGATAACTCAGAACACAGAAACACTGGCAAATTGAAACAAATAGTATATTACAAAATTATTTGTAAATGGCAAACTAAGTCAAAATAAAAATACAAATTATTCCTGGCCAACCCCTTTAACTGGTTGCCGACACAGGACGAGTATGCTCGTCCTGAGCAGCGAGCACTTCGCGCATTAGGACGAGCATACTCGTCCTGTGTGACAGCAGTCTCTGCCGTCTCTGTGTGTGCGATTGAGAGCAGGGCAACGGCTGTAATACACAGCCACGGCCCCGCTCTGACAGCGGAGAGGAGAGAAACATCTTCTCTCCGCTGTTAACCCTTTGAACGCCGCGATGACAGCTGATCGCGGCGTTCAAGGAGAGGGGACTGCACATTGATCGCGTCACAGAATATAACTGTGACGCGATCAAAGCCAACAACTCGTATGGCCAAACAGCCCAGGGTCCAGTGAAGGACCCCAGGGCTGTCTGAACATATTTCCTGTTGTTAGGGCATACTGAGGTATGCACTAACAACTGCCTGTGTACGATCAGTAACAGGCTAATGTACAGGCATATAGATCTATGCCAGTACATTACAGTTACAAAATCAAAATCAAAATGATAAATCCCTTTATGGGATTAAAAAAAAAAGTTAAATGAATGTAAAAAATAAATAATGGTAAATAAATAAATAAAAAGTAAATAAAATACACAGAAACACACATTTTTTATAATAAATAAACTTTTTAAAATATAAGTCCCAAAACACAAAATAATAGAGACATATTTGGTATCGCCACGACCGTAACAACCTGTACTACAAATGTATACCATTCTTTATTATGATCGGTGTATGGTGTAAAAAAAAAAATATTAAAACTGCTGCACAACTGCTTTTTTTCTGCATTTTAATCTAATTAAAAATTTATAGAAATTAAACGATAATGTATTTGTACCAAAAAATGGTACGTACATAAAGTACAACTCGTCCCGCAAAAAACAAAGTCTCATACAACTACGTCGTACAAAAAATAAAAGCGTTATGAGCGTCGGGATGCAAAGAGGGAAATTTACAAAAAATTGCTCTGTCCTCAAGGCTAAAATTGTCCGTGTCCTTAAGTGGTTAAGAAACTGAATAGCAAATCAAAATTGTTTGTGCCACATCATGTGAGGCACAACCCATCCCTGCTCAATGCAATAACATACTGGCACCGTTTTCAGTGTGTGGAGGGACCTGAAAAGAGCTTATTCATTACCAATGTTCCACAAGCCAGGATTTTGTTTTAATACGGCTTGTGTCATTCACAGTTCCCAGTTATATTCACTGACATATATCATATAACTATTATATGGTGTGTGTGTGTGTGTGTGTGTGTGCGCGTGTGTGTGTATATATATATATATATATATATATATATATATACTTTTTTCACTTACTGCTTCGGTGTGCTGCCTCAATGCTTTCTGCTATATATATATATATATATATATATATATATATATATATACTCAGTGCTGTAGTATATCATCTAAGCTCAGCTGCTTGGAGCTTGAGAGATTTTCTATGCAACATTGGGAAACGAAGCAAAAGGTCTATAGACAATATTATCAATCTACACCAAAGGAAAATGGGAACGGGGGTAAATCTATAAAACAAAGTGTGCCAGAATTCTGTTGCAAATTATGCAAAAAAAATAAATGTAAAAAAAGTGTTTGCTAAATGTATTATGAGTATTTTACACCTTTTTATACCTACTTTGACAGTTTTTAAAGGTGTGGAGAGAAAGAGGAATGGCAACGATTGCAAATTTAATAAAAATGTATTGGCAATTTTTTTGTTGTACATGTCATGAAGTGGGCAAATGAGGAGAAATGTGTCTAACATTCCTAGTGAGGCTCCTCAAATTTGTTATGCCATACATGCAATTTTTATAAATTCGGCGCAATTTGTGCCATTTTTGCCGTTTCCTAAATTGATGCATCTAATGTCACTACTGATAAATTTCTTCCATTGTGCTCTCCTGTGGTTCTTTCATCCTGAGGACACACATCAACACTGGAAAGTACCTTTAATAGTCATTCTTTAATAGATATATATATTTAAAAAAAATCTTAAATATGCGACTTTACTGCGTTAATTCTATTTCTCCCTTTTGAAAAAATAAAAAGATTAATAATAATATACAGTTTTTATAACTAAAAAAAATAAGACTCAGATGTCAGATTTTGACATGACTGTCACCACAGACCCCTGGCCACATATAACATGAAATTCTGGGGACCCTGTATTGAACATACCAAAAGTTGCATTGTTTTTCTATATACCATATTTTTTGGACTAAAAGACGCACCTGACTATAGGACGCACCCTGGTTTTAGACAACAGAAAGTAGGAAAAAAATGTAATGTTTTACTTCTTTTACAAAGAAAAAACTATTGGTTAAAAAAATAATTTGTTCAGTTTCACCACATTCTGAGAGCCAAAACGTATATTTGTCCATAGTTTGGGCGGTGTGAGGGTTTATTTTTTTGCGGGACGAGCTGTAGTTTTTATTAGCACCATTTTTTTGGTACATCCGATATTTTTTATAACTTTTCATCTTATTCGTTTTAGCGCTATGGTGACCAAAAGACAACCATTCTGGGGTTTTAAATTATTTTTTTTTACGCCGTTCACTGTGTGAGTCAAATAATGCTAGATTGTAATAGTTTCAGATTTTGCGGACGCAGCGATACAATTTTTTTAATAATTTTTTTATTTTTACATTGTGCTCGGGGAGAAATGGGAAAAGTTTTTTTTTTTAACGGTTAAAAAAATGTTACACTTCTGAAAATTTATCTAACGTTTTTTTTTTACACATTTTATTAGTTGCCCTAGGGGACTTGAAACAGCGATCATTAGATCGCTGGTACAATACACTGCAATACATGGATGAGTTACGGAAACAGCGAAACTAGCTGTGCTACGCTGTTTCCGTAACTCCCATAGCAGTGAATGGCAGTTACAGAAGCAGTGTAGCAGGCTACGCTGTTTCCGTAACTACTATTCAGTTGTATGAGAGTTACGGAAACTGCGTAGCTCAGTGAGTTATGCTGTTTGCGTAACTCGACCATGTAATTGTCACGATCACAGGGTATGTGGACCCAGTAGGCCGCTCTGCCGTAGCGGAGAGGCAGCTGGCCGAGTCACAGTCTATACAAAAGTCTATAGCAGTTCGTAACACACGGGTACCTGAACTAGTCCAGACAGTGGCTGTGGCTTCAGCATGGTTGGAGGTAGGTGAAGCATTTTGCGCCAGACGTGGTGGACACTACTGGACATGGCAGAAGACACTGGACGTGGCAGAAGACACTGGACGTGGCAAACGACACTGGACATGGCAAACGACACTGGACGTGGCAAACGACAGCAGGTGCAGTAGGGCACGACTCCAACACTAAGAGGCTCAGAAACGAGAACACAGGACGGGATACAGGATACAGGTAACAGGGCACGGGTAACAACTGGAATGGGAAAAAACTAAGGGACCATTTGCAATTCAGACTTGGGATACACTAACAATGCTCAGGAAAGGATCAGTAGGGCATGGCCCTTCTTATAGTCCAGGAATCATGTGTAGTTGATGATGATGATTGTTCACATGTGCGCGCGCTGGCTTGTAGGACCGAGCACAGGCATGCGCGCACACCCTACTGGACACAGCGGACCGGAGCGGAAGTGAGCGCTGGTGTCTCCTAGGAAGGAGATGCGAGCCAGCGCTCACTGATCCATGGCTGCGAGCGTCGAGAGGTGAGTTTACCCGACAGCCCGCGGCCATGGACGCTACAGTAACGAAGAAAGTGAAGTGAAGTGGCCGGAAGACAGCGGAGCCGGATAAGATAAAACAGGGTTTAGGGGGCCCCGTTCTAGAGATAGATGTGGCTCCCAGAGGTGGAACCCGCATTTATCTGACATTTATGACATATCCTGTGGATATGTCATAAATGTCCTTCATGGGAAAACCCACTATAAATTCCGCGGTTGCTATTAACCGCGGCATTTAACTAGTTAAACGGCCAGAAACAGTGTAATCGCCCGTTCTGTTCTTTCCTTCATGGGAAAACCACTATAAATGCCACGGTCACTATTGACCACGGGATTTAACTACTTAAACGGCCAGGAACAGTGCGATCGCCCGTTCTGTTCTTTTATCGTTTCATCTGACTGCTCCTTCAATGTTTATTTTGCTGTTTTTACTTACACTCTATTTCCTCTTTCTCTCAGTTTACACAGGGTTCAATGCTAAATTATCTTCTATTTTCTCTTTACGCAGTTCATTTTGGGAAAACCATGAACAAATTTATTTTCAGTTATATCCAAATGTGTGTGCGTGTGCGTGTGTGTATGTGTGTTTTCTTTTTTTGAAGCTTTAAGGACTTGCGCAGATTGTTGGGATTGTAATTACAGTAATTTTACATTTCACATTAAATGCTACTAATCTGTTCATACCACTATTCTGTGCTGTAGACATACTGTATATCACTTGTAATCTTTATCATTCATTTTGGTTTTCTAATTTGTCTGTAAAAAATGTTGGCTGTCCGTGATTTTTGGATAAATTGTTCTAAAAACGGAATAATCAGGTTGCCAACCCTAAAGGCAATGTGGACACTGGCCATTTACTGCTATGACTGAGACTTTTTTTTTTTTACTTATTAATTTTTGGAAGGTGCAGAATTCATTCTTTAAGTCGGCTCCCTCAGTGGACAATGAATCCAATGTACAAATACATATCTACATCACACTTCAACTCAATATACACCCATAAATAATTTATTAAACTTATATGCAATTAAATTTATTTGAAAGACGAAAATAGCAATCCGGCTAAATTATGTTTGAAATTCATATTGTTGATTTGATAAAACTAATATTGATCCGGATATATATATATTACAATAAAATGATTTGTGTCTGTTTTTATATAGATATATTTGAGCATTTGATACAGAATTTTAGCACCAATAGGGCAGAAAAATGTATTGAAAATATAATATCAACCTGCATGACATGTTCGTAAAATTTATTTTCTGTACCTGACAATTAGTTTCTAATGGTTGGGGGAGATTGTGTAGAGTAGCAACAGTAGAGCCAAATGCTTAATGCGTGCAGATTTGCCATGTGGATTCCCTGCAGCAAATCCGCATTGTAATACAGTACCAGCAAAGTAAATGAGATTTCAAGTAATCTCATCTACACGTTGCAGAATTTTTCTGCGTGCAAATTGACCTGCGGTGCTTATTTTTTAATCCGCAGCATGTGAATTTATCCTGTGTTTTCGTCTCCGAAGTGTATCTGATAAGTTTATTAAAAAAAATCCGCTGCATCAAAATGTAAAATCCCCACCTAAAAACACATTAAAAAAACGCAATATTAAGTGTGGATTTTACCATGACAGTTACCTGAGTTTACCTGAGGTTTTGATGCATGCATAAAGACCTATTCACACAGCAGGGATAGTCGGCTGTGCAACTGCCGTTTATTTAACGGCCGCCACACGGCCGCAGTAAAAACAATAGGCCCCATAACGGGACTATTCACACGGCATCAAAAAATAGAACATGCCCTATTTCTTCTCCCAAAGAAGTCTATGTGGCCGTTTAAAACACGGCCGTCACTTGGATGTGATCCGAGTGATGTCCGTGCTTTCTGCCATTTGCTATCTCCTCCTTCTCACAGTGCGAAGTGCATGTGAGGAGGAGGATATTTTTTTTTCTGGAGGTTGTGCCACAGCCCCTTTTGTAGACAGCACACCCACGTAGATTGCATCCCCCTGTAGATAGCACCACTGTAACTCCCTGTAAGAGCGGAATCCCTCTGGACAGGGATTCTGCTCCTAGATGGAGCCCCTGGTATCACTATCCATATATGGACAGTGACATCAGGGACAACTCATGAAGTGTAATCCCCGGCCACAGCGGTGCAGACGCTGTGGCCGGGGATTCCGCTCCATGAGTATTCCCTGATGTCACTATCCATATATGGACAGTGACATCAGGGGCAACTGCTGAAACGGAATCCCCGGCCACAGCGTTGCCAACACTCTGGCTCGGTGTAAAGGATCTGCCAGGCACAGCTTCGGGGTTAACTCCCTTAATTAATCAGTCAGCACCTGAATCTACATCCCTGAGACTGACTCCAGCTTCCACCACTCAGGCTGGCAGGCTTAGGAGTGGGAGAGCCTATCGCAACCTGGCCAGACTCAGCTAGCTCCCTCTCTGCTTGTGATTCTTTTTCGTGTGGTTTCCTGGCCCAACTACAGCTCCTTCTATTTTGTTCCTGCTCCATACAGACCCTGGCTTACTGACTACTCTTCTGCTCTTCGTTTGGTACCTCGCACACTCCTGGCCTGACTCGGCTCGTTCACCACTCTGGTTGCTCACGGTGTTGCCGTGGGCAACTGCCCCTTTCCCGTATTCCCTTGTATGTTTGTCGTGCACTTACTGAGTGCAGGGACCGCCGCCCAGTTGTACCCCGTCGCCTAGGGCGGGTCGTTGCAAGTAGGCAGGGACAGAGTGGCGGGTAGATTAGGGCTCACTTGTCCGTTTCCCCACCCCCCGGTCATTACATAATCACAAGCCCATACCTAGTCTACCCTGGTCCCTGACACCACTATGGACCCCCGTGAGACCCTGGCTCAGCAAATGCAGGGTCTCTCCCTACAGGTCCAGGCCCTGGCTCAGAGGGTCAACCAGCCTGATGCTACCTTGGTAGTTCCCCTCACCGCACCTCTTGAACCCCACCTCAAGTTGCCCGACCGGTTCTCAGGGGACCGGAGGGCTTTTCTCTCCTTTCGGGAGAGTTGTAGGCTTTACTTTCGTTTAAAGCCTCATTCCTCAGGTTCTGAGAGCCAGCGGGTGTGTATAATTATGTCCCGGCTCCAGGAAGGGCCCCAAGAGTGGGCCTTCTCCTTGGCTCCTGACGCCCCTGAACTTTCCTCCGTTGATTGTTTCTTTTCTGCTCTCGGACTTATTTATGACGAGACTGACAGGACTGCCTTTGCCGAGAGTCAGCTGGTGACCTTACGTCAGGGTAAGAGACCTGTTGAGGAGTATTGCTCTGACTTTAGGAAGTGGTGCGTAGCTTCTCGGTGGAATGACCCTGCCTTAAGGTGCCAGTTTAGGTTGGGTCTGTCGAATGCCCTGAAAGACCTGCTAGTTAGCTATCCCTCTTCTGACTCCCTAGACCAGGCTATGGCTTTAGCGGTACGACTTGACCGACGTCTCAGGGAACGACAACATGAACGTTTATGTGTTTTCTCCTCCGACTCCCCCATGATGCCTCCCGAAGTTCCGTTGCTTCGTTCCTCCCCGAAAGACTCAGAGATACCTATGCAACTCGGGGCTTCCGTGTCCCCCCAACAACATAGAGAATTCCGCAGGAAGAATGGTCTCTGCTTCTACTGTGGGGATGACAAGCATCAAGTGAACAACTGTCCTAAGCGTAAGAATGCAGCCAGAGAACTTCCGCGCCTAAGTGATCATCGGGGAGGTCACTTGGGCGCACAGGTATTTCCAGTAAATAGGAAACGTACTAAGATCTTGCTTCCCTTTCAGGTCTCTTTTGGTGGTAGGTCTGCTACCGGCAGTGCCTTCGTGGATTCAGGGTCCTCTACTAATATCATGTCTGTGGAATTTGCTATGTCTCTTGCTATGCCTCTGATTGATTTGCCTAAACCTGTCCCGGTAGTGGGTATCGACTCCACTCCTCTTGCTAATGGTTATTTTACACAGCATACACCTGTTTTTGAACTCCTTGTTGGCTACATGCATTTGGAGCAATGCTCTGTACTGTTGATGCAGGGATTATCGTATTATTTGGTTCTAGGCCTTCCCTGGTTGCAGTTGCATAATCCCACGTTTGACTGGAATACTGGGGAGCTAACCAAATGGGGTGATGAATGTTGTACGTCATGTTTTTCTGTTAATTCTATTTCTCCCTCTGAGGAGGCGAATACGCTACCCGAGTTTGTTCAGGACTTCGCTGATGTTTTCTCTAGGGAGGCCCACGAAGTGTTACCTCCTCATAGAGAATACGATTGCGCTATCGAATTGGTACCAGGAGCTAAGCTTCCTAAGGGTAGGATATTTAATCTTTCTTGTCCCGAACGTGAAGCCATGAGAGAGTATATCCAGGAATCCCTGGCCAAGGGTTACATTCGTCCCTCTTCTTCTCCGGTAGGTGCTGGCTTCTTCTTCGTGGGGAAGAAGGATGGTGGTCTTAGGCCATGCATTGACTACCGCAGCCTGAATAAGGTCACGGTAAGGAACCAGTATCCCCTTCCTTTGATTCCTGATCTCTTTAATCAGGTTCAGGGGGCCCAATGGTTCTCTAAATTGGATCTACGGGGGGCGTATAACCTTATTCGCATCAAAGAGGGGGATGAGTGGAAGACTGCGTTTAATGCGCCCGAAGGCCATTTCGAATACCTCGTCATGCCCTTTGGGTTGTGTAATGCCCCTGCGGTCTTCCAGAATTTCATAAATGAGATTTTGAGAAATTACCTGGGGATATTTCTTGTAGTGTAGCTTGATGACATACTGGTGTTTTCCAAGGACTGGTCCCCCACATTGAGCAGGTCAGGAAGGTGCTCCAGGTCCTTCGGGAAAACAAAATGTTTGCCAAAACCGAAAAATGTGTGTTTGGGGTACAGTAGATACCATTTTTGGGTCAAATCCTCACTCCTCATGAATTCCGCATGGACCCCGCCAAGGTTCAGGCTGTGGCGGAATGGGTCCAACCTGCCTCCCTGAAGGCGTTACAGTGTTTTTTGGGGTTCGCTAATTATTACAGGAGATTTATTGCTAACTTCTCGGTCATCGCTAAGCCTCTTACGGACCTCACTCGCAAAGGTGCTGATCTCCTCCACTGGCCTCCTGAGGCTGTCCAGGCTTTTGCGGTCCTTAAGAAGTGCTTTATCTCGACCCCGGTGCTGGTTCAACCCAACCAAATGGAGCCATTTATCGTGGAAGTTGACGCATCTGAGGTGGTAGTGGGGGCTGTCTTGTCCCAGGGTACCAGGTCCCTCACCCATCTCCGCCCCTGTGCCTACTTCTCCAGGAAGTTTTCGCCAACCGAGAGTAACTATGATATTGGCAACCGTGAACTCTTAGCCATTAAATGGGCATTTGAAGAGTGGCGCCACTTCCGGGAGGGGGCTAGACACCAGGTAACGGTCCTTACCGACCACAAGAATCTGGTTTTCCTAGAATCTGCCCGGAGGCTAAACCTGAGACAAGCTCGATGGGCGTTATTTTTTACCAGATTCAATTTTTTGGTTACCTATAGGGCTGGGTCTAAAAATATTAAGGCTGATGCACTGTCGCGTAGCTTCATGGCCAGCCCTCCTTCGGAGGAAGATCCTGCTTGTATTTTGCCTCCAGGTATAATCATTTCCTCGATCGATTCTGATTTAGTCTCTGAAATTGCTGCTGATCAAGGTTCAGCTCCCGGGAACCTTCCTGAGAACAAGCTGTTTGTTCCCCTGCAATTCCGGCTAAGGGTACTTAGGGAAAATCATGACTCCGCACTATCTGGTCATCCAGGCATCCTGGGCACCAAACACCTCATTACCAGAAATTATTGGTGGCCTGGGTTGCCTAAAGACGTTAAGGCCTACGTCGCCGCTTGTGAGGTTGGTGCTAGGTCCAAGACTCCCAGGTCCCGACCAGCGGGCTTACTGCATTCGTTGCCCATTCCCCAGAGACCTTGGACACATATCTCCATGGATTTTATCACCGATTTGCCTCCATCCCAAGGCAAGTCGGTGGTGTGGGTGGTGGTAGACCGCTTCAGTAAGATGTGCCACTTTGTGCCCCTCAAGAAACTACCCAACGCCAAGACGTTGGCTACCTTGTTTGTCAAACACATCCTGCGTCTCCATGGGGTCCCTGTCAATATTGTTTCTGACAGAGGGGGTACAATTTGTTTCATTGTTTTGGAGAGCCTTCTGTATGAAGTTGGGGATTGATCTGTCCTTCTCCTCTGCCTTCCATCCTGAAACCAATGGCCAAACGGAGAGGACTAATCAATCTCTAGAACAATACTTAAGGTGTTTTGTCTCTGACTGTCAATATGATTGGGTCTCATTCATTCCTCTCGCCGAATTTTCCCTTAATAACCGGGTCAGTAACTCGTCAGGGGTCTCTCCCTTTTTCTGTAATTTTGGGTTTAATCCACGGTTTTCCTCCGTTTCACCTGGTAGTTCCAACAATCCCGAGGTAGAGGTCGTTCATCGGGAACTGTGCAAAGTCTGGGCCCAGGTTCAGAAGAACCTAGAGGCGTCCCAGAGCGTACAAAAAACCCAGGCTGATAGAAAACGTTCTGCTAACCCCCTGTTTATGGTCGGGGATCTGGTGTGGTTGTCGTCTAGGAACTTGCATCTCAAGGTTCCGTCCAAGAAGTTTGCTCCCCGGTTTATTGGGCCGTATAAGGTCATTGAGGTCCTCAATCCTGTCTCCTTCCGGCTGGAGTTACCCCTGTCTTTTCGTATACACGACGTGCTTCATGCCTCCCTCCTTAAACGCTGCTCCCCGTCCTTGGCTCCCTCGAGGAGACCTCCTGTTCCCGTCCTCACCCCTGAGGGGGTGGAATTCGAGGTGGCCAGGATTGTGGACAGCAAGATGGTCCAAGGCTCCCTCCAGTACCTGGTCCATTGGAGAGGTTACGGGCCCGAGGAGAGGACTTGGGTACCCGCCCGGGATGTTCACGCTGGGGTATTGGTCAGGAGGTTCCACCTGCGTTTCCCCAGTAAGCCAGGTCCACTTAGAAAGGGTCCGGTGGCCCTCATAAAAGGGGGGGGTACTGTAAAGGATCTGCCAGGCACAGCTTCGGGGTTAACTCCCTTAATTAATCAGTCAGCACCTGAATCTACATCCCTGAGACTGACTCCAGCTTCCACCACTCAGGCTGGCAGGCTTAGGAGTGGGAGAGCCTATCGCAACCTGGCCAGACTCAGCTAGCTCCCGCCCTCGGTCTATTTAAGCCTGCCCTTCCTGTCCCTCTCTGCTTGTGATTCTTTTTCGTGTGGTTTCCTGGCCCAGCTACAGCTCCTTCTATTTTGTTCCTGCTCCATACAGACCCTGGCTTACTGACTACTCTTCTGCTCTTCGTTTGGTACCTCGCACACTCCTGGCCTGACTCGGCTCGTTCACCACTCTGGTTGCTCACGGTGTTGCCATGGGCAACTGCCCCTTTCCCTTGCTTGTATTCCCTTGTATGTTTGTCGTGTTTGTCGTGCACTTACTGAGTGCAGGGACCGCCGCCCAGTTGTACCCCGTCGCCTAGGGCGGGTCGTTGCAAGTAGGCAGGGACAGAGTGGCGGGTAGATTAGGGCTCACTTGTCCGCTTCCCCACCCCCCGGTCATTACACTCGGGATTCCACCCAAAGAGAAGCCCCTGACGTCACTAACCATACATGGACAGTGACATCAGGGGCAACTCCTAAAGCGGAATCAGTGGCCACAGGGATTCTGCTCCTACAGGGAGCTACAGTGGAGCTATCTACACTGGGTGGTGCTATCTAACAGGGGGGTGTGGCACTACCTACAAGGAGGCTGTGTGGCACTACCTAGAGGGGGCTGTGTGGCACTATCTACAGGGGCACTGTGGCAATATCTGCAGGGGCACTGTGGCACTATCTACAAGGGGGCTGTGTGACACTTCCTACAAGGGGGTTGTGTGGCAGTATCTACAAGGGTTACTGTGGCACTATCTACAGGGGGCTGTGTGAGACTATCTACAAGGGGCTGTGTGGCATTATCTACAGGGAGCACTGGGGCACTATCTTTAGGGGGCACCCTGGCACTATCTACAAGGGGGCTGTGTGGCACTACCTACAGGGAGAACTATGGCACTATCTACTAGGGGGCACTGTGACACTATCTACAAGGGGTCTGTGTGGCACTACCTACAAGGGGGCTGTGTGGCACTACCTGCAAGGGGGCTGTGTGGCACTATCTACGGGGGGCTGTGTGACAGTATCTACTGGGGCACTATCTACAGAGGGCACTGTAGCACTATCTACAGAGGGCATCAACATCTGCAATTACTGTCCGAATTGCTGAGAAATCAGCTAAAGCTGCAGTACACGGTTCAATAGTTTTGAGGACATGGTAGCAAGAAAAAATAGCAGACAAAAAGCCAGAAACCAATGCAAAGAAGCTAAAGGATCGGACAAAGCTCTCTATACTCTGAAAGCAAGAGAAAATGGTGATTGGGTGATCATGTGACCTTCCTGTGGGTGTTTTTAGTGGGTTAAGACCCACAAAATTGACAAATAAAATTCATCCGTTTCTAAAACGGACAGTGAAATACCGATGCAAAATGAGTCACAATCGGCCATTAAAAACAGAAACACGGCCCGGTACTCAAACGGAAAGGATGCAAAATGGATGCAAAACGGCTGAGAAAAATGGATCAATATGACCGTTTTTATCGGCCGACACCCGGATCCTGTATTGTGAATAGAGCCTAACAATGCTGTATTTTGTAGTCTGGGTTTCATGTAGCATTAACGCTGCATAGTTTTCGCAAGGGAATTCTTTGCAGAAATTCAACAGCTTTTACAGTAGCAGCAAAGTAGATAAGATTTGAAAAAGCTCATGCACACGCTGCAGAAAAAAATCAGCAGTGAAAACGTTCCTCAATAGATCTGTGCTGCGGATTTTAAATCCGCAGCATGTCAATTTATGCTGCCGCTGTGTTGTTCTGTTGCAGCTTTTCCCCATTGAATCCAAAGGTGAAGTAAAACTCGCAACAAATAGCCAAGTGATGTGACTTTTGGGGCGGAAGTGCTGTGATTAAAAAAATCGCAAATGAGAAAGAAAGACAACAACCCTTTGGTTTGAAAATAATGAAAAGATTACCGTATTTTTCGGACTATATGATGCAGTTTTTAGCAGGAATAAATCTTGCTAAAAACTCCCTGCGTCTTATAGTCAGCAGTCAAGGGACCCGGCCCCCTGACTGCTTCCTTAATTAACCCCTTCCTGACCCATGACGTGCCGGCAACGTCATGGAGCGGAGTGTGATGTTTGGAGCGGTTCACACGCTGAGCCTGCTCGATGCACTGCTGGTGCCAGTTGTGTTTTACAGCTGACACGCTGCTCTAACGGCCAAGAATAGCGATCGTGCTGTTCCTGGCCGTTTAACTAGTTAATAGCAACTGCGGCATTTATAGGGGTTTTCCTATTAAGGACATTCATGACATATCCACAGGATATTCTCAGCAAAAGCATGGTTGATATCGGGATTTGTGCTGCTTCAAATACTTTAACTTGCTGAGCTACGCTATTTCCGTAACTCCCAAAGAACTGCATAGTAGTAACAGAAACAGCATAGCTTGCACACTACTCTACTTCTGTAACTGCCATTCACTACTATGGGAGTTTCAGAAACAGCGTAGCTCAGCGAGTTATGCTGTTTCCGTAAGTCTCATAGAACTGAATTGTAGTTACGGAAACAGCGTAGCTCGCATGCTACGCTGCTGCTGTAACTGCTATTCACTACTATGGAAGTTACGGAAACAGCGTAGCTCAGTGAGTTATTCTGTTTCCGTAACTCCCGACCATGTAATCAGGAAGTGGACGGGAGTCAGCATTAGCACAAAAAGCTAGAACGGGGTTTAGATATAGATATAGGATCCCAGAGGGGGGACCCGCATCTATCTGACATCTACCCACCGACAGTCCAACACCCCCCCGCAATGCGATGGGGGGGGCGCCGATGGTTGTCATGGCAGCCCGGTGGCCTAATGAAGGCCCCCAGGTTTGCCTCCTGTCTGCCTCTGCTAAGCCATACCTCCAGCAGGGCTTAGCAGAAGCCTGTAAAAATTACAATATACTGCAATACATTTGTACTGCAGTGTATTGACTTCAAGTTCCCTAGGAGAAGTAATAAAATGTGTAAAAAAAAAAAGTTTGACAAATTTCAGGAGTGTAAAATAATAAAAAAAATAATAAAAGATAAAAAAAAACTTTTCCCATTTTTCCCCAAGCACAATAAAAAAAATAAAAAATAAATTGGTATAGCTGCATCTGTAAATGTCCAAACTTTTACAATATACCATTATTTAACTCACACGATGAACGGCGTAAAAAAATCAAAACAAAACACCAGAATAGTTTGGTTTTTTGCTCACCTTAGAGCTAAAAAAAGAAGAAAAAAAGTGATCAAATAATCGTATATACCAAAAAATTGTGCCAATAAAATCTACAGCTCGTCCCGCAAAAAATTAGCCCTCACACCGTTCAATCGATGAAACAATATAAAAGTTATGGCTCTCAGAATGTGGTGAAATAGAACACATATTTTTTTTAACAAATAGTTCTTTCTTTGTAAAAGTAGTAAAATATGAAATAATTTTTTCCTATTTTCTGTTGTCTAAAACCTGGGTGCGCCTTATAGTCAGGTGCGTCTTATAGTCCAAAAAATATGGTAATACTTACTCCCGGCTGTTATCATAGCGACACAATCCTCTGTTCTCCGTGCAGGCCGGCCTCCTGGGATGACGTTTAATCCCATGTCACTGCTGCAGCCAAACACAGACTGCAGCGGTCACATGGACTGCAGCGTCATAACAGGCGGTCGGACTACACAGAAAACAGAGGAACACGCTGCCATGACAATTGCCGGGGGTAAGTATAGACTTTTTTTTTCAAGAACTGATTTCCGCAGCCGAGATCCCGCCCGAAAAACTGCACCACAATTTGCTGCGGTTTTTCAGGCAGAATTCCCTGCGGGTTCTAGGTCGGAAATGCTGCGAACATTTATGCAGCGTATCCAACCAATGGGAGCAAAGCCTAATAAAAGCAGGTTTGAAAATTCTATGTACAAATATGTGTACAACTAGTAGTCATTAGTACATATCCTACTGTACTTTGGAAACACCTACTATATTTGAAGGGGAACTACAGCAAAAGGTGGAGTTTGCCATTGTAATTATTATAAATTGTTAAAATGTATGTGGCCCTTTGGTTTGCTAAGGGTCCTTTTACATGAAAAGAGAGATTTTCAAAGTGAGCGCTGAGCACCGATATTACCAAGTCATTAACGTTCCCAGGGCTTGAATTGATATTTTGTAATAATCGGGTGATTTTTGTAGCTGCTCTCGTTTGGGCAGTTCGTTGTCTTTCCTCCACTCATGCTGTTTCTATTACAAACAAAAGGCATATGCCTGTCTACATGAGTGGATGTCCTGCCGACAAACGTTAATTTTTATGTCAGGAAAAAAGATGCAAACAGCGACAAACGTGCAAATTATTGTTGATCGCTTGCTGCACATGTTTTCATTGGACAATGTTTGGGAACGTTCGTTCAATCCAGAGATTACCCCCCATGTGAAATATCGCCCTAAACTTGCCCTACTTAAAACTGTCTGTTATAGCATATTGTCTTCTCTAGTAATTTGCATAGAGTACACATTGTATTATAACTTATTTTTAGACAAAATGCTAAAACGGACAACTTTGAGTAGGTCTGAAGTCAGAGGCGTAGCTAGGTTCTCCAGCACCCGGGGCAAAGATTCAGTTTGGCGCCCCCCCCCCAACCTCTTTCCCGACATCTCCTTCCCCCTCGCCGTGTTTGTTTTCTCTACCAATCGACGTGTCATTTCTTTTTATGTAACGCGAGCATAAAATTATTTGTACATTTCACAAGCAATATGGTTCTATACAAAACACCAGAACCAAGCACGGTACATATATACAGCCCCAGAACAAATACAGCTAAATTTAGTGCAACCCCTGCCGTATAGGTTTATACGGCGTAAAACTACAGCTCCCAGCATGGCCCGAACAATGGTAAGGATATGCTGGGAGATGCCGTTTCACAAAAAAATAAATCCTATCATAATCATGCCACCCATCATCTCACTGCAGATCATACAGTGCTGATTAGAGGCAGAATAAACATTTACATTAAGTGACTCACCGGTGACGTCTCAGATTCTAGTTCTTTTTCTCCATTTGGTCCAGACCTCTATGACGACTTCTCCCGGTCCATTTCTGCAGTTTGCCTCTCACATGTCTTCAGCTTCTCACTTTTCCAACATTTCTGCACCTATAAATAAATATAAAGTTATCATTATACCACACACTACACCCCTAAATATAATAGCGCCATACACTGCACCTCTAATTATAATAGCACCATACACCGTGTCCCACACACACACACTGTGCCCCCTGTAGATAGTGCCTGCCATTGAGCCCCCTGTAGATAGTGCCCCCATATAGACCACCCCTGTATATAGTGTCCCACAAATAACTCCCCCTATAGTGCTCTACAGATAGCCCACCCCTGTATATAGCCCCCTGTAGATATAGCCCTCTACAGATAGCCCGACCATGTATGTAGCCCCCCTGTAGATGTAGCCTACCCCTGTATATAGTGCTCCACATATAGTCCACCCCTGTATATAGTGATTCACAGATAGCCCACCCCTGTATATAGCCCCCCCTTGTACATATAGTCCACCCCTGTATATAGTGCTCCACTAGATAGTCCACCCCTGTATATAGTGCTCCACAGATAGCCCACCCCTGTATATACTATATACAAGGGTGGGCTATCTGTGGAGCACTATATACAGGGGTGGACTATATGTACAAGGGGGCTATATACAGGGGTGGGCTTTCTGTGGAGCACTATAGGGGGAGCCATTTGTGGGATACTATATACAGGGGTGGGCTATATCTACAGGGGGACTATATACAGGGGTGGGCTATATCTACAGGGGGACTATATGCAGGGGTACCATATCTACAGGGGGACCATATCTACAGGGCTGGGATATACACAGGGCTGGGATATACACAGGGCTGGGATATACACAGGGGGGCTATATCTACAGGGGTGGGCTATACAGAGTGGGGCTATATCTACAGAGGGGGGCTATAGCTACAGAGGGGGGCTATATCTACAGGGGTGGGCTATATACAGGGGTGGGCTATATACAGGGGTGGGCTATATATCTACAGGGGGCTATATCTACAGGGCTGGGCTATATTCCGGGGCGACTATATCTACAGGGGGGGCTATATACTGGGGTGGGCTATCTATGGAGCACCATATACAGGTGTGGGCTATATCTACAGGGGGCTATATACTATATAGCCCACCCCTGTATATGGTGCTCTATAGACAGCCCACTCCAGTATATAGCCCCCCTGTAGATATAGTCCCCCTGTATATAGCCCCCCTGTAGATATAGTCCCCCCAGTATATATATTCCCCCCTGTAGATATAGTCCCCCTGTATATAGCCCAGCAGATATAGTCCCCCTGTATATAGCCCAGCCCTGTAGATATAGCCCCCCTGTAGATATAGCCCCCTGTAGATATAGCCCCCCTGTAGATATAGCCCCCCTGTAGATATAGCCCAGCAGATATAGTCCCCCTGTATATAGCCCAGCCCTGTAGATATAGTCCCCCTGTATATAGCCCAGCCCTGTAGATATAGTCCCCCTGTATATAGCCCAGCAGATATACTCCCCCTGTATATAGCCCAGCCCTGTAGATATAGTCCCCCTGTATATAGCCCAGCAGATATAGTCCCCCTGTATATAGCCCAGCCCTGTAGATATAGTGCCCCTGTATATAGCCCAGCCCTGTAGATATAGTCCCCCTGTATATAGCCCAGCCCTGTAGATATAGTTCCCCTGTATATAGCCCAGCCCTGTAGATATAGTTCCCCTGTATATAGCCCAGCCCTGTAGATATAGTCCCCCTGTATATAGCCCAGCCCTGTAGATATAGTCCCCCTGTATATAGCCCAGCCCTGTAGATATAGTCCCCCTGTATATAGCCCAGCCCTGTAGATATAGTCCCCCTGTATATAGCCCCCCTGTATATATAGTCCCCCTGTATATAGCCCAGCCGTGTAGATATAGTCCCCCTGTATATAGCCCAGCCCTGTAGATATAGCCCCCCTGTATATAGCCCCCCTGTAGATATAGTCCCCCTGTATATAGCCCAGCAGATATAGTCCCCCTGGGCCCTGTATATAGCCCAGCCCTGTAGATATAGTCCCCCTGTATATAGCCCAGAAGATATACTCCCCCTGTATATAGCCCAGCCCTGTAGATATAGTCCCCCTGTATATAGCCCAGCAGATATAGTCCCCCTGTATATAGCCCAGCCCTGTAGATATAGTCCCCCTGTATATAGCCCCCCTGTATATATAGTCCCCCTGTATATAGCCCAGCCCTGTAGATATAGTCCCCCAGGTACAATTATAGTGCAGGAGGAGGTGGCGCTGGCGCCCCCCTCTGAACTGCGCCCGGGGCACATACCCCGCTTGCCCCCCCCCTAGCTACGCCCCTGCTGAAGTAGATTTGCAGTCCAGTGGCTAAAACGATCAGGCAGGAGGTTACTAATAGTTAGGGTATGTTCACACATTTTCGGCCGTTTTCCGTAAAAAAACGGCCGCGAAAAAGAAGTGCAGGTCACTTCTTGGGACGTTTTTGAAGCTGTTTTTCATAGACTCTATTGAAGACAGCTCCAAAAACGGGCGTAAAAAACGCAGTGAAAATCGCAAGTGGCTTAAAAAACGTCTTAAAATCAGGAGCTGTTTTACCTTGAAAACAGCTTCGTATTTTCAGACGTTTTTGACTCAGCATGTGAACATACCCTAAGGGTATGTGCACACGATAGCAGGTATTTACGTCTGAAAAGACAGACTGTTTTCAGGAGAAAACAGCTGCCTCGTTTCAGACGTAATTGCTCCTCCTCGCATTTTGCGAGGCTTCTCTGACAGCCGTAAATTTTGAGCTGTGCTTCATTGAGTTCAATGAAGAATGGCTCAAATTACGTCTGGAAGAAGTGTCCTGCACTTCTTTTGACGAGGCTGTATTTTTACGCGTCGTCGTTTGACAGTTGTCAAACGACGACGCGTAAATGACAGGTTGTCTGCACAGTACGTCGGCAAACCCATTCAAATGAATGGGCAGATGTTTGCCGACGTATTGTAGCCCTATTTTCAGACGTAAAACGAGGCATAATACGCCTCGTTTACGTCTGAAAATAGGTCGTGTGAACCCAGCCTAAGGGTATGTGCACACGATAACTGCATTTACGTCTGAAATTACGGGGCTGTTTTCAGGAGAAAACAGCTCCTGCATTTCAGACGTAATTACATGCACTCACGTTTTGTGAGGCGTCAATTACGGACGTAAATTAGAGCTGTTCTTCATTGGATTCAATGAAAAACGGCTCCAATTACGCCCCAAGAAGTGTCCTGCACTTCTTTGACGAGGCTGTTATTTTACGCGCTGTCTTTTGACAGCGACGCGTAAAATTACAGGTCGTCGGCACAGTACGTCGGCAAACCCATTGAAATGAATGGGCAGATGTTTGCCGACGTATTCGAGGCTTGTTTTCAGACGTATTTCGAGGCGTAAAACGCCTCCAATACGTCTGAAAATAGGTTGTGTGAACCCAGCCTTAGAGTAGTCAAGCAGTCCAGGTTCGGTACACAGATAAGTGGTAACAGGTTGTAGAATGAACTAGACAACAGGCCGAAAGCTCAATAATGTGATCACCAGGAAATGCAAGGGCCAGACTTTTAGGCCTTATTCACACGGATGTGTCCGTTTTGCGCGTGCAAAAAAGCTGCGTTTTGCGCGTGCAAAAGGTCCGTGTGTCACATCACATGGTGCGTGGCTGCGGGATTTTTGCGCAGCCGGCATCATTCTCACAATTTGTTTTTATGTTTACAAACAGAAAAGCACGAGGTGCTTTTCTGTTTTCATTCATTTATTTTACTACTGTAGCGCGCATCACGTGCGGCACCCGGAAGTGCTTCCGTGTGCCGTGCGCAATTTGCACACACCCATTGACTTCAATGGGTGCGTGCTGCGCGAAACACGGGCAAGTATAGGACATGTCGTGAGTTTCACGCAGCGCACATACGCTGCGTGAAATTCACTGAAAGTCTGAACGGCCCCATTCACTAACATAGGTCCGTGCGACGGCCGTATAACACGTTTGTGTGAATAAGGCCTTATAGTAAGCCAAAAGGGTGAAACCAATAAAGGCAGTCAAGGCAAGGAGTCTAGAGAGGCAGGAATCCAGAGACACTGGACACTAGATTCAGCAGTGGCGCTGTCCAATGTTTCAGATGGCTCAATGCAAAGAGCTGTTACCATACTGAGCAGTGTTTGAATTTGTTTTGTCTGTAGTATTAACCCCTTCAGGACTGAGCCTGTTTTGGCCTTCAGGACGAAGCCGATTTTTCAAATCTGACATGTGTCCCTTTATGTGGTGATAACTCCGGAATGCTTTTGCCTATCAAAGTGATTCTGAGACTGTTTTCTCGTGACATATTGTACTTTATGTTACGGAAAAAATTTGGTCGATAAATTCAATATTTATTTGTAAAAAACACGAAAATTTGAAGAAAATTTGCAAAAATTAGCATTTTTCTAAATTTAAATGTATCTGCTTGTAAAACAGATAGTAATACCACACAAAATAGTTACTAGTTAACATCCCCCATATGTCTACTTTAGTTTGGCATCGTTTTTTGAACATTATTTTATTTTTCTAGGACGTTACAAGACTTAGAACTTTAGCAGCGATTTCTCATATTTTGAAGAAAATTTCAAAAGCCGATTTTTACAGGGGCCAGTTCAGTTCTGAAGTGGCTTTGAGGGTCTTATTTATTAGAAAGTCCCCATAAATCACCCCATTTTGAAAACTGCACCCCTCAAAGTATTCAAAACAGCATTCAGAAAGTGTTTTAACCCTTTAGGCGTTTCACAGGAATTAAAGCAAAGTAGAGGTGAAAGTTACAAATGTCATTTTTTTTTTACAAAATTCATTTGTAATAAAAAAAATTCTATACCACAGAAGTTTTTACCCGAGAAATGGAACTTATTATTTATTGCCCAGATTCTGCAGTTTTTAGAAATATCCCACATGTGGCTCTAGTGCGCTAATTTACTGAAATACAGGCCTCAGAAGCAAAGGAGCACCTAGTGGATTTTGGGGCCTCCTTTTTTTTAGCATATATTTTAGGTATCATGTCAGGTTTGAAGAGGTCTTGTGGGGCCAAAACAATAAAAACCCCCAAAAGTGACCTCATTTTGGAAACTACACCCCTCAAGGAATTTATCTATGGGTATAGTTAGCATTTTGAACCCACAGTTTTTTTGCAAAATGTATTTGAATTAGTATGTGAAGATGAAAATCTACTTTTTTTCTGAAAAAAACGTAGAATTTTTTATTTTTTCAAGGAATAAAAGAGAAAAAACACCCCAACATATGTAAAGCAATTTCTCCCGATTACAGCAATACCCCATATGTGGTAATAAACTGCAGTTTGGACCCACAGCAGGACTCAGAAGGAAAGGAGCACCATTTGGATTTTGAAATTCTGATTTTGCTGGAATAGTTTTCAGTGCCGTGTCGCGTTTGAATTGCACTGGAGGGAACAAAATAGTGGAAACCCCCGGAAAGTGACCCCATTTTGGAAACTACACTCATCAAGGAATTTTTCTAGGGGTAAAGTTAGCATTTTGACCCTACAGTTGTTTTGCTGAATTCATTGGAATTATTCTGTAAAGGTAAAAATCTACTTTTTTTCTGAAAAAAGGTAGCCATTTTTAATTTTTACAAGGAATAAAGGAGAAAAAGCACCCCAACATTTGTAAAACAATTTCTCCCGATTACGGAAATATGCCATATGTGGTAATAAACGGCTGTTTGGACCCACAGCAGAGCTTAGAAGGGAAGGAGCGCTATTTGTCTTTTGGAGATCAAATTTAGCTGAAATGGTTTTTGGGTGCCATGTCGCATTTGCAAAGCCCCTGAGAGGCAAAAACAGTGGAACCCCCCAAAAGTGGAAATTACACCACTTAAAGAATCTATCTAGGGATATAGTGGGCATTTAGACCCCACAAGTCTTTTGCAGGATTTATTAGAATTAGGCCGTGAAAATGAATATCAACATTTCTTCCACTAAAATGTTGTATTTTTTCAATTTCACAAAGGATAAAGGAGAAAATGCTGCCCAACATTTGTAAAGCAATTTCTCCCGAGTACGGCAATACCCCACGTGTGGTCATAAATGGTTTTTCATTAGAAAGTAATTAACCCTTTCTGGACTGATCCATTTTTTTCTTTTCCTTTTTAGTTTTTTCCTCCCCGCGTTCCAAGAGCCACAACTTTTTTATTTTTCAGTCAATAGAGCGGTATGAGGGCTTATTTATTGAGGGACGAGCGGTCGTTTTTATTGGTACCATTTTTTGGTACATACAACTTTTTGAGCACTTTTTATTACATTTTTAGGTAGAGCCAAGGTGACCAAAAAACAGTGATTTTGCCGTTTTAAATGCTTTATTTTTCACGTGAGACGCTCCATGCATCACCCCCCCCCCCCACACTACGACATGCTATGTTGTGGTGCGCGCAGGGGTTAATGTGCAGCGGATGGTGCAGAGTAAAAATTACAATTTTCCACTCATATGCCATTTTAGTGCACTACATGTTATGCCCAGTTTGTGCCACTGAAGACGAATACCTCATAAAATATTAAGGGGGTTCTCCTGGGTATGGCGATGCCATATCTATGGGCGTAAACTGGTGTTTGGGCACGCTGCAGGGCTCAGAAGGGAGGGAGCAGCATTTGGCTTTTGGGGCGCAGATGTAGCTTGGTAGTAGTTCTGTTTGGGGTTTTACTGGTGTCTCAATATATAATGTGGGGGCATATGTAATCTGTGCGGGGTACATCAGGGTACATGTTATCTGTGCGGAGTACATCAGGGTACATGTCATCTGTGCGGAGTACATCAGGGTACATGTTATCTGTGCGGGGTACATCAGGGTATAATAAGAGGGTATAATAATGCAGTAAATAAATAATAATCTGCAGATATGTGACCGGTGTCGCACTGATAAAAGGCGCCCGATCTTATCTGCTTTTGGAACACTCCGCACATTTTGCATCGCCATATTCTGAGAGCCAGAACGGTTTTATTTTTTTTCCACCGGAGCTGGGTGAGGGTTTATTCTTTGTGGGACAATCTGTAGTTTTCATTGGTACCATTTTGGGGTACTAGAAATTTTTTTGATCACGTTTTATTCAATTTTTTGGCAAGCAAGGTGACCAAAAACCATCAATTCTGAAACTGTTTTTTATGGCGTTCACCCTGGGCTATAAATTACCATTATATTTTATACTGCGGGTCGATACGATTACAGCGATACCATACGTATATAACTTTTTGATGTTTTGCAGCGTTTGTGCAATAAAATCACTTATTTATAAAATAAATTCTTTTTTGTGTCACCCTATTCTGAGAGCGACAACTTTTTTTATTTTTCAGTCAAAAATGCGGTGTAAGGGCTTGTTTTTTGCGGGACGGGTTGTAGTTTGTATTGGTACCATTTTGGCGTACATGCGACTTTTTGATCACTTTTTATTGTCGATTTTGGGAGGGGTGGTAACCAAAAAATTGTGATTCGGGCACTGTTTTTCGTTTATTTTTTTCGCGGTGTTCACCGTGCGGGAAAAATAATATTACAGTTTTATAGTCGGGATCGTTACGAACGCGGTGATACCAAATATGTGTACTTTTTTTATCGTGTTAATTTTTTTCCTATAATAAAAGACTTATTATAGGAAAAAAAGCATTCTTTGTTTATGTCACTTCTAACTTTTATTTTTACACTTTTTCAAAACTTTTTATTATCTTTTTTTTACTTTTTTTACTTGTCCCACTAGGGGACACTTAGACTTGCAGCTCTGATCGCTGCTGGAACACATTACACTACACACGTAGTGTAATGTGTTGTAACTGTCATTGTGACGTAACTGTCACACTGACATGAAGCAGAGGAGGAACGGCCGGAGGCTGATCCTCCGAGGCTTCCGTACATGGCAACCCGGAGGTCATTGTCTGGCCTCTGGTTGCCGTGAGAAGGATCGCCAGCCCCCACAAATACATGTGGGGGGCTGCCGATCCGCTGTAAACCTCTTCAATGTGGGGATCGCAATCGACCACCGCATCGAAGGGGTTAATTGCCGATTTCAGCGGCGACAGGCCGCTGATCTGCAACAGGGAGAGCAGGGCTGACACCCTGCACAGTTAACCGCCGCTGCGGTGTAGCGCCGCGCGGCGGTTAACTGTCAAAGCACTGACGTTAATGAACGTCAAGGTGCGCGAAGTTACTGCACACATTGACGTTTATTAACGTCAAGGTGCGGGAAGGGGTTAACAGGCAACAGTTCTTCTATAAAAATGTAAATAAGAAACAAAATGTGCTTAAGTACAAGAGAATCAGTCGGCATTGCTGTGACCAGTAGTTCTTCTGGACATTCGGCAGTACAGTACCCACGGAGGCGCAACAGGGGCTGCGGTATGAGTCTAGGGAGGGGCTGCATTTGAGAAAGCGTTGTACGCGAAACGGCTGTTGCCTGACACTGTCTTCGTCTTCCCCCACACCTTTTTTACAAGCATTAAAGAATTTTCTACGTCAGACCGGGTGAGTGCGGCTTTTTTCTCTCTACTTGCATTGTGATAAAAATGTAAATGTTGGTGATGTTCTCCACATTTTTGGCCCAGCTAATTTTAATTTAGGAATGACCTCATAAGTGTTCCTGCTCCTGCTTGTACTCTCAGTTGGCCACTGGGGGTGCATGGTAAGGTGAGCTTATTCCGTCAGTTCACTTGTTGTGGTGTCTGTTGCTGTGGTGCTGCACTTGTGGGGTGACGTGGCCCAGATCAAAATGTTACAAAGAACCTCTCGTTCATATTTAATAATTTTGCCTAGCCGCAATTGATCATAGTATGCAGTGGATGTGCGGTCCATGTCTAGTTTCTCTCATTGATATATTAGGTAAAGGGCTCAACACAGATAGTGCGTGAAGATGTAACAGTGTTCCATCATACAATAAGTTATGTCTCTAGCCCTTTTTGAATGCCGTCATGGAATTTGCCATTAGATGGGATCAGTGGCATAACTATCGGGGTCGCAGTGGTCCCCCGCACCACATTAAAGAAAAGTTATTATAATAACTGGGACCTTTGTAATAAACTACACGGGCCCCCGTTACTATAGTAACTGACAGTACTTACATTCTTCATTCCGGAGCGCAGCGGCGGTCTTGACGTCACAGCGCTGTGCGCAGCGCATGACATCACAACGCTATGCGCTGCGCACAGCATCCCGGCCCTGGATGGAGTCAGGACCTCCGCTGCGGCCGAAGAGGAGGATAAGTTTAATATTACTGTCTGTGTGTTAATATTACTGTTTAGAGCTGATGGGTCGTGGTCCGACTCCCGGGTCCCCCGCCAATCAGCAGTTTTGAAGGGAGTGCAGAGCTCGTACGAGCGCTGCTTCCCCTTTATTCCGGTCACTTTCTCACACTGAATCGCCGACATGGACATGTCAGCGATTCACGGTGTGAGCAAGTAAGGGAAATGAAGGGGAAGCAGCACTCGTAAGAGCTCTGCACCCCCTTCAAAACAGCTGATAGGCGGAGTCTCTGGAGTCGGACCCCGACCCATCAGCTATTGATGGCCTATTTTGAGGATAGGCCATCAATGTTTAAGAACTGGACAACCCCTTTTAAGCCTACCGTGTGTTAGGCTTAGATACACGGCCCCAACAGACAGTAATCTTATACTCTATAAGATGACTGTTTGCTGGACCCTGTATATAAGCCTACCTTAGGCTTAGATACAGGGTCCAACAAACCATATCACACATGCGTGTTATGCTGTGTTCACATCAGCTTTGCCCTTCCATTGAGGGGTTCCGTCTGAGGTTTCTGTCTGGTAACCCCTCAACGGAACGGCAAACTGAAAACTCAGCTTCCATTTCCCTCACCATTGAGCTCCATGGTGACGGAAACGTTGCTAAAGGTTTCCATTTGTCAATGTTGTGACAGGGTTCCGTTGTTCTTGACACAACCAATAGCGCAGTCAACTGCGCTATTGATTCCGTCAAAACAACGGAACCCTGTCACAACGGTGACAAACGGAAACCTTTATCAATGTTTCCGTCACTATGGAGATCAATGGTGAGGGAAACGGAAGTTGAGGTTTCAGTTTGCCTGAATGGGATATTCCATAGTTTAAATACTCTAACTGTAAAGAACCCTTTCCTATATGTAAGGAATGTTCTCTGGTCTTTTGTCCAGTTCTTGAAATGAATAAAACATGTGCCAGTTCTTTGAATTGTCTACACATATACTTATACATGTTAAGATCATGGAAAACTGTTTATTCAGTAAGGGCACGTTCATACGTGGCAGAATTGCTGTGGAATTCCGCTGCAGACAGTCCACACTGGAAATCCGCAGCAGACAGTCTGTCCATTGGTTTCCACACCTTTTTGGTTATCTTTGTGCAGACGTTGCGGACAACTCCGCTGCGGATCATAGGCTGCAGTGCGGAATTTGGTGAGTGCAGCATACACTGGCTGTAGCGTATTTGATGCGTACTTGTTGCGGAATTTCTCCATTGACTTCAATGGAGTTGAAAAATTATGCAATTAAATCCGCAGATGTTATATGTGTTGCGTTGCGGATTTCTTTCACAAACAGGATATTTCATCATTCTGGCTGGACCTATGTGTTTTGAGGTCTATAGCCAGACTGAGATGGAATGTTTTAAAAGAGAGCAGGATGTACTCTTCACCTGAATCTGCAATGACTAATCTGCAGCATTTTACTTCACATTTTAGGCAAAGGCGCAACAGAATCTGCAACGCAGATTATGTTCGGCATTGATGCGGACAGTGTCTGCAGAATTCTGCCACGTCTGAACATGCCCTAATGGTGGGGATAATTGTTTTGTCACCTTGTTTATATTTCCTGAGGATATTCGTCTTTTCCCCAAACAGCATTCTTAAAGTTTTGATGTACACAGATACCCTGCAGTACGCATATTTAGATTTTACTAAGGACACTAAACTGCTACAATGTAGAGTATCTGAATACAAATGTGACAAAATGAGTCAACATTAACTGTATAAAATATTTGCTTGTGTTCATCCTTAGACGTCCCTTTATTCAAATTCGTTACAGATGTTTACCAGCAGTCTCAACGACCTATTCCACTCCTTCTCAGAAAGCATTTTCCATGACTTTAATTAAACAAAATCGCTTATCATGCAATCTTAATTTCAATGTTTAGACCAGATTTTTGCGATATTTTGTCCCCTGAAATATCATCTGTTTTTACTAACCATTGAAATCAGTATAAATACACTGAATGCACTGCTGGAGAAGGCAAACTGTTTTATATAGACAGCCATCTGTGAGCCTAGTGTATAGGCCATGAAACTCTTCCATCCATTACAGTGAGCCTTCCTCACCTTCGCTGCATGATAGCACAATAAAGATGACATACTAATTCAGTGACTTGTAATGCCAGCTAAACAAAGAAAAGAGCTGCAGTTTCTTTTGTGCTTTAGTGTCATATCATTGAAGCCAGCTATGCAAACATAGCACTGGGAGGATTTTACGACTGCAGTTGAATGGAGAATGTAGCTTGGTGTTGCTTTTAATGGTTCTTGGCGCCATAATCTTGGCTCTCTGCTGCCGGCCGTTGCTTTTGTGTCTACTTTCTATGTCAGCAGAAGCTAATTGTTCCAATAATGTTTATCATGGGCATCCACCAGGGAGCTGTATATGTAGAGATAAGCTACAAAGCTCATGAACACTATCTCCTTCATCAGTACATAATACTTTGTCTAGTTCCATATACTAACATTGTTCAGAAATGTATTGTCTGTTAAAAGGAAACAAATATATTAAAGAAGTAGCAACATATTTAAAAATATATAATAAGCTGTAAACAATTTCTATTTTACAATACTGCTTACATTGACATATCTCATTAAATAATGAATTTAATATAAATGAAAAGCTTGGTAGTTTGTAATTATTAAAATTATATTTAAAAAAAATCCTTCTGTAATAAAAAAGAAAACGAGTGTCTGTGTTCTGTCATCCAATCACTCACATGAAGCAGAGAGAAAAATATTTATTACTGAAACAAAAACCCATTTAAAAGCCATGTGTTATGACATTAGACATTTGCATTTTTCACATGACTTCTTAAAGATACAGATGGAGCAAATGCTAATGAATCTGTAAGTGACATGCTGAGATTTACAGTTCTGCATTGTCAATAGAATATTTATATTTTAAAAATGCTGGATTTTTCGCATATTTATACTGTAGTTGGGATTGTTACTGTTTTGTATTGTAATAAAGCCCCTTATCAGTGACACAATAATAGGTAACGCAGAAGTTCCTATAGCTGGGGAGGACATCAACACAAGAGCATAAGTGCTATACGAAGGAAGTATTGCTAATTGCACAGCATTGTGCTAAATACAGATATCTATAGAAAGAAAAAAATTGTATTGACAATATGTAACAAAAACAAAACTATATAGCATAAAATCATGATATACATTGGTAAATGACAACATTTTTTAGCTGGTGCCCTCTTAACTATATCTACAGCTTTAGGTCTTACAAGCTTTTAATATTTTTTTTATTCTTCTTTCATTCTTATTTGACTTACAGCAACAATAGCAAATATTAGTTAGTTACATTGGGTTGAACGACATACTGTTAGTCAAGGTTAATGTCAGGGGCACATCTATAGTGGGGGCAAAGGCAGCAGTCACACCCGGTTCCTGGTGCCTTATGGATGGCCCAAAGGCAACTGTTACAAGAAAAATAGACACCCTTATTATAAAGGGCACATAGTCGGTGGGGGGGGGGGGAGGTAACTACCTCTTGCAATGGGGCCCAGGGGCATCAAGTTACATGTTAGGGCAGTGTGGTTGTGATTGACATTTAGCACAGACATTGTCATAATAACTATAGCAAGTTAGTGACTCTATTGAATAGAAAAATTAATAAATATATTACTTTACACGTCGAGGAATTCCAAAACAGAGTAAGCAACAGCGTATCAGGAACAGGTGGACTAGTATGAGAGAATAGGAGTCCAAAAAAAAAGCAAATAGGATACCAGTGCATATGTTCTTAGCAGAGCAGGTGAACTGCTGAAGTCGAACGGTCTTGAGGCAAACTGGGCTGCTACCTTTAACATCTCTAACAGATTCAGTACCTAAATGTTTCTACTCTTCATTTGGACAATGTTGCAAATAGTAAGTTGGACCTTTTTAGCACCTTTGGGCTTCGTTCACATATTCGTTAGGGCTCTATTCTGACTTTCCGTCAGAGGTTTCCATCAGAATAGAGCCCTGACTTACACAAACAGAAACCGTAGGTGCCAATGGTTTCCATTTGTCTCAGTTGTGCAAGGGTTCCGTTGTTTTGACAGAATCAATAACCGTTTTGACGTTTTCCATTTGTGTCAGTCAGGGTTTTATTCTGACGGAAACCTCAAACGGAGCTTCAGAATAGAGCCCTAATGGACATGTGAACGAAGCCTTAGCCTTCCTTCATACACTTTTTGTGTGGTGTGTTTTTGTTTGGCGTATTTTGTAAAACATGTGGTTTTTATGGCGTTTTTTGTATTTTCCAAATGGTGTCATTTATTAGCCGGTTTTTTATGTGCAGTTTTTTTACTTGAAAATTATGTGCTTCAAAGAGTTCTTTTTCCAATACATAATTTTTTCAGAAAAACGCCCCAAAAATGTCATTAAAAAAAACACAAATTGACGCGTTTTCTGTAGAGTAAAAATAAAGCTTTGGAGGTCTATGGGATACCACTTACTGCTGGAATAAGCTCTAAGGGCATGACCACACATGGCGGAATTCCTCCGCAACTGTCCGCATCAATGCCGCACCTAATCCGGGTTGCGGATTACGGCTGCGGATCTGCACAAAATGTGCAGAAAATTGATGCGGACTAGCTGCTGCGGACTGCGGGAAAAGTGCTTCCCTTCTCCCTATCAGTGCAGGATAGAGAGAAGGGACAGCACTTTCCCTAGTGAAAGTAAAAGAAATTCATACTTACCGCCCGTTGTCTTTATGACGCGTCCCTCCTTCGGCATCCAGCCCGACCTCCCTGGATGACGCGCCAGTCCATGTGACCGCTGCAGCCTGTGCTTGGCCTGTGATTGGCTGCAGCCGTCACTTACACTGAAACGTCATCCTGGGAGGCCGGACTGGAGACAGAAACAGGGAGTTCTCGGTAAGTACGAACTTCATTTTTTTTTACAGATACATGTATATTGGGATCGGTAGTCACTGTCCCGGGTGCAGAAACAGTTACTGCCGATCGCTTAACTCTTTCAGCACCCTGGACAGTGACTATTTACTGACGTCTCCTAGCAACGCTCCCGTCATTACGGGAGCCCCATTGACTTCCTCAGTCTGGCTGTAGACCTAGAAATACATAGGTCCAGCCAGAATGAAGAAATGTCAAGTAAAAAAAGCAAGACGCATCCGCAGCACACATGACATGTGCATGACAGCTGCGGACTTCATTGCGGAACTTTGAATCTCCATTGAAGTCAATGGAGAAATTCCGCCATGAGTCCGCCACTGCTCCGCAACAGACAGAGCATGCTGCGGACACCAAATTCCGCTCCGCAGCCTATGCTCCGCAGCGGAATTGTACGCATCGTGTAAACGAACACTGCTAAATTAAAGTGAAAGTCAATGTAGAAACGGCTCCGCTGCGGATTAACGCTGCGGAGTGTCCGCAGCGGAATTTAAGTGCAATTCCGCCATGTGTGAACCCGCCCTTAATCAACCCTTGCTGCAATTTTGAAACAATGCCAGTAAGCCAAAAAAACATAACACAATAGAAAAATGGCATGTCAAAAAACTCAATGTTTGTAATTTGTTCAAGCATTGACTTCCAGCTAACATCTTCCAAAACAAAACAAAAAAATGCGAGGAAAAACGGCACTATAAATGATGCATTTTCATAAATACGCTGCGTGTTAAGCAAATCTAAAAGGGTTGTATAAGCAAACACAGTCAACTTTCTTTTAGAAATAAACTACTCTTGTCCATGGGTTTTGTCTAGCATTGCAGCTCAACCCCATTCACTTGAGCAGTAATACCAGATACAGCCCATGAACAAGAGTAGCGCTATTTCTGGAAAAAAGCAAAGCCTTTCCTCTAATCCCATACAACTTTTCTGTCACATAGACCTGGGATTTATATCTTAAACCAGAGGGTTAAACTACTGCCTCTACCAATACTTGGTTGACTGAAAAGCTTTCAGATGTGAACCCAATATTCCCACTGTGGCGTTTCCACTGTATTTGGTCTGAAATTTGATTTGCCTTTTTGTTTGCAGTAAGGCACATCTGAGAATGAACCCTTTGCCTATATTATAAACACATGGGCAGATATTTTAATTAATTGAAATTAGTTTAATATAAAACATATCTATAATATCAGTAATCTAAGAAATAACCAGACTCATGCATAAAATTTTACAATGGCCACAGATATATTTGAACACTATATACATATATTATTACTAACATGAGCTATTGTGTTAATACAAACTCTTTACATGATCATATATCATATGATGTTTTTAGATGTAATGTTAGGCTTGACAAAGACCCCACACTCACTATGGGTCGAAACGTTGCCTGTTTGTCGTGGATGTTTTGACAATAAAACCACTTTGATTATTTGGAGACGTGTGCTTTTGTTCGACTATTTTACTTGGAATTCTACAACATGCCGGAGTGGGTTTGCCTGGCTTGACAGCGTGCACCGCGCCAGACTCGGGATTTGTGCTGCTTCAAAACCTTTCATTTTGCTTCTTATCCACAGGATATGTCATAAATGTCAGATAGATGCGGGTCCCACCTCTGGGACCCGCACCTATTTCTAGAACTGGGCCCCCTAAACCCTGTTCTAGCTTTCTGTGCTCTCCCGGCCACTTGGTTACATGTGGAGTTACTGGAAAAGCATAAGTCGCTGAGCTACGCTGTTTCCGTAACTCCCATAGAACTGAACAGTAGTTACGGAAACAGCGTAGCTCGCATGCTACGTAGCTTCCGTAACTGCCCTTCATTACTATTGGAGTTAGGGAAACAGCGTAGCTCAGCGTGTTACGCTGTTCTAGTACCTCCACATGTAACTAAGTAGCCACTGGTTCAAGTCCCCTAGGGGAACTAATAAAATGTGTAAAAACAAAAACAAAATAACCTCAGATAAATTTTCAGGAGTGTAAAAAAGAGAAATATTAAAAGTTTAAAAAAAAAACCCTTTTCCTATTTTTCCCCAAGCACAATGTAAAAAATGAAATAATTTGGTATCGCTGTGTCAGTATAAGGCCGATCTATTACAATATACCATTATTTAACTCGCACGGTGAGTTTAAAAATGTAAAACATCAAAATAGTTTTTTGGTCACCTTAGCGCTTAAAAAATGAAATAAAAAAAAAAAGTGACCAAAAAAATCGTACGTACCAAAAAATGGTGCCAATAAAACTACAGGTCGTCCCGCAAAAAATAAGCCCTCACACCGCTCAATCAATGAAAAAAATATAAAAAAGTTTTTGCTCTCAGAATGTGGTGAAACAGAATAAATTATTTTTTAACAAATAATTTTTTTCCTATTTTCTGTTGTCAAAAACATGGGTGCGTCTTATGGTCAGGTGCGTCTTATACTCCGAAAAATACGGTAGTTCTTTTTATGTTTTACTGATTTTACAATGAAAAAATTAAATCTTCTGAAAGAATTATTTTATTTTGCCATATTTAACTCTAACTTCTTTATTTTTTTATCGATTAAGCTGTAGTTTTTATTGGTACAAGTTTGAGGTACTTGCAACTTGTCATTACTTTTTATTCCATTTTTTCTGGAAGATAAAGTGACCAAAAAATGCAATTCTAAAGTTTTTAATTGTATTTTTTGTTTTTGTTTTTTTTGCGGCTTACACTGTTCTGGTTAAATTATGTTATATTGTTATGATTCGGACTTTTACGGATGTGGTGATACCAATTATGTTTATAGATTTTTTTTTTTACATTGCTTTATGAGGAAAAGGTATTTTTTTTACTTTTAATATTTTTTTATTTTATTTTGCACATTGTGTGTGTGTGTATATATATATATATATATATATATATAAATATATACTACCGTTCAAAAGTTTAGGGTTAGAAATTTCCTTATTTTTGAAAGAAAAGCACCGTTTTTTTCAATGAAGATAGCATTACATTAATCAGAAATATACATTGTTAATGTGCCAAATGACTATTCTAGCTGCAAACATCTGTTTTTAATGCAATATCTACATAGGTGTATAGAGGCCCATTTCCAGCAACCATCACTCCAGTGTTCTAATGGTACATTGTGTTTGCTAACTGTGTTAGAAGGCTAATGGATGATTAGAAAACACTTGAAAACCCTTGTGAATTGTGTTAGCACCGCTGTAAACAGTTTTGCTGTTTAGAGGAGCTATAAAACTGACCTTCCTTTGAGCTAGTTGAGAACCTGGAGCATTACATTTGTGGGTTCGATTAAACTCTCAAAATGGCTAGAAAAAGAGAGCTTTCATGTGAAACTCGACAGTCTATTCTGGTTCTTAGAAATGAAGGCTATTCCATGCAAGAAATTGCCAAGAAACGTAAGATTTCCTACAACGGTGTGTACTACTCCCTTCAGAGGACAGCACAAACAGGCTCTAACCAGAGTTGAAAGAGAAGTGGGAGGCCCCGCTGCACAACTGAGCAACAAGACAAGTACATTAGAGTCTCCAGTTTTAGAAATAGACGCCTCACAGGTCCTCAACTGGCAGCTTCATTAAATAGTACCCGCAAAACGCTAGTGTCAACGTCTACAGTGAAGAGGCGACTTCGGGATGCTGGCCTTCAGGGCAGAGTGGCAAAGAAAAAGCCATATCTGAGACTGGCTAATAAAAGGAAAAGATTAATATGGGCAAAAGCACACAGACATTGGACAGAGGAAGATTGGAAAAAAGTGTTATGGACAGACGAATTGAAGTTTGAGGTGTTTGGATCACACATAAGAACATTTGTGAGATGCAGAACAACTGAAAAGATGCTGGAAGAGTGCCTGACGCCATCTGTCAAGCATGGTGGAGGTAATGTGATGGTCGGGGGTTGCTTTGGTGCTGGTAAAGTGGGAGATTTGTACAAGGTAAAAGGGATTTTGAATAAGGAAGGCTATCACTCCATTTTGCAACGCCATGCCATACCCTATGGACAGCGCTTGATTGGAGCCAGTTTCATCCTACAACAGGACAATGACCCAAAGCACACCTCCAAATTATGCAAGAACTATTTAGGGAAGAAGCAGGCAGCTGGTATTCTATCTGTAATGGAGTGGCCAGCGCAGTCACCAGATCTCAAGCCCATAGAGCTGTTGTGGGAGCAGCTTGACCGTATGGTACGCAAGAAGTGCCCATCAAGCCAATCCAACTTGTGGGAGGGGCTTCTGGAAGCATGGGGTGAAATTTCTCCCGATTACCTCAGCAAATTAACAGCTAGAATGCCAAAGGTCTGCAATGCTGTAATTGCTGCAAATGGAGCATTCTTTGACGAAAGCAAAGTTTGAAGGAGAAAATTATTATTTTAAATAAAAATCATTATTTCTAACCTTGTCAATGTCTTGACTATATTTTCTAGTCATTTTGCAACTCATTTGATAAATATAAGTGTAAGTTTTCATGGAAAACACAAAATGGTCTGGGTGACCCCAAACTTTTGAACGGTAGTGTATATAAAAAACTTTATTTTACTGTTTTGTACTTTTTTCTTTTAGTCCCCCTGGGGGACTTGAACAAGTAAGGGTATGTTCACACGGCCTATTTACGGACGTAAATCGGGCGTTTTTGCCCCGAATTACGCCCGAAAATAGCGCCTCAATAGCGCTGACAAACATCTGCCCATTGAAAGCAATGGGCAGACGTTTGTCTGTTCACACGAGGCGTATATTTACGCGCCGCTGTCAAAAGACGGCGCGTAAATAGACGCCCGCGTCAAAGAAGTGACCTGTCACTTCTTTGGCCGTAATTAGAGCCGTTATTCATTGACTCCAATGAATAGCAGCGCTAATTACGCCCGTAATTGACGCGGCGTTCAAGCGCCTGCACATGCCAGTACGGCTGAAATTACGGGGATGTTTTCAGGCTGAAACATCCCCGTAATTTCAGCCGTAACGGACGCCCTCGTGTGAACATACCCTAATAGTTAAATCAGTTGTACAATATACTGCAGAACTTATCTATCCTAGTACGCATATTGTGTTTTTTGTCAGGGCTTAATAGGAGCACAAAGATGGCAGACCTGGAGGCCCTCAATAGGTTTCCAGGCTGCCATAACAACCATCGGCTCCCTGCGATTGTGTCGGAAGGGGGCCGCCTTCAACTTTCTAGCAGCTTAGATGTTGCTGTTGCTATTGACCCCGGCATCTAAGGGATTAACATTTTCAGGACCAGACAAATTTTCAGTTTTATGCTTTCGTTTTTTCCTCTCCGCCTTCAAGAGGTCCAAAAATTATTTTTTTCGTTGACACAGCCATATGAGAGCTTCATTTTTATGGGACACGTTGTACTTTTTAATGGTACTATATATTATGTACGACGTACTTGGAAGCCGGAAAAAAATTCTGAATGGTTTGGAATTGGAAAAAAACAGCAGTTCTGCCATTTTCTTCCAGGTTCTTTTTTACATGTTCTTTGTACGGTAAAAATGACACATTACCTTCATTCTGCAGGTCCTTGCGATAGCGGTGATACCAAATTTATATTGTTTTTGTTATGTTTTAGTACCTTTAAAAAAATTTAACCGTTTGAAAGAATCAACTTTGCCATATTGTGACCCCCATAACTTTATTCGATTTCTGTGTACAGAGCTGTGTAAGGCGTCCTTTTGTACATGGAAAGATGTCCTTTTTATTAATAATGTTTGGGGGAATGTCTGGCATTTCGATCACTTTTTATACAATTTTTTGTGGGGTTTGAAGTGGCAAAAAAACAGCGATGAGGCCATTTTGACCTTTATTCCTGCTACGAAGTTCACCGTATTGGATAAATATTTTTATAGCTCGGACATTTTTCATTTTTTGACGCGGGGATACCTAATGTGTTTATGTTTGTTTTTGTTTATTTATTTTTATGTGATCTGACACCGGCATCTGAGGGGTTAAATGCTTGTGATCAGAGATGTTTCTGATCGCAAACATTGCCGCTGGGTCCCTGCTGTGTAAGTAGGCATATTAGCAACCGGAAAGGTTTTATTGGCCAGGAACAGAGTTATCTCCGAATCTGGCCATTGCACTGAGGTGTAAGCTGTAACCAGTGGCGTAACTACCGCTATAGCAGCCGTAGCGGCTGCTACGGGGCCTGCAGCATGAGGGGGCCCGCGCCACCTGCCGGCACGACCCTCCCCATGGCCAGAGGCTCCGCTAGCAGCTGCTATGGCTGTTACGGCGAGACGCCACTGAAGGGGTTGCTCCTACAAAAGACATGCATACCCTATCCACAGGATAGGGGATACATGTGTGATCGCTGGGACGCCCAGCAACAAGGAGAACGGGAGACCGAGAGTCCCCTGAAGTTCTTCATGACAAACCTCGGACTTCCGGGGTCTGTCTGCATCTCCATTGAAATGACTTGCGCACCGGTCGCGCTTGTGCGCATGTGTGACCAGCGCTCCTTTCACTTTTATTGAACTGCGCAGATGCCGGAAGTCCGAGGTTTGTCATGGAGAACTTCGGGGGACTTTCGGTCCCCAGTTCTCCTTATCGCTGCTAGCAATCACACATTTATCCCCTATCCTGTGGATAGGGGATACATCTCTTTTGTAGGACAAACTATAGGGGGGGCTATATGGCGTTATCTACAGGGGGGGTTCTGTATGGTGTTATCTACAGGGGGGTCTGTATGGCATTATCTACAGGGGGGGGTTCTGTATGGTGTTATCTACATGGGGGTCTGTATGGCGTTATCTACAGGGGGGTCTTTATGGTGTTATCTACAGGGGGGCTGTATGGTGTTATCTACAGGGGGCTGTGTGGTGCTATCCATAGGGGGCGCTGTGTGGTGGAATCTATTGGTAGGCACTATCTTCAAGGGAGGGTTGTGTGATACCCAGCAGAGGGGGGGCCCCAGTCAAAAGTTTGCTATGGGGCCCAGTCTTACCTAGTTATGCCCCTGGCTGTAACGTACACACACTAAGTATGGATTGGGCACAGCTCATTAACCATGCTCCATATTTCTCCTTCCCAGCTATGGCATAACTGTACGTCAAATATCGAGAAGGGATGAAGATGGTTGAAATATGTTTGTCTTTTTGCACATAATCAATTTCATAGCTATAATTAACTTTTGTTTAAAATGGGCTTGAAGCAGCAGAAAAGTACATTTCGGTAGTGTTTGTTATGGAGCAATATAAAGAAAATGTTCTCAACAAATCTACTTGTTTGCACCATTAGTGTGCCAGTAGTAAAGATAGACTTGTAGATTTTTTTACTTTTTGTTTGTCTTTTTTTAAATGCTACTAAAAACGTATATAAAATACGCCATAAAAAACGCTTTTAACTGCTGCCCCTTATGTACTAGTTTTTAATAGGGTTTCAAAATGCAAAGGAAAAAACCTGTTTGGACCCAGTCACAAATACATTTTTGCAACATAATAGTTAATAGAACGCTTGAAATAAAAACTATTTGATTACAAGCCACAATTTGGTCAATTTGAATTAGCAAGATCTTTCTGAAGCAGAGACTTTTTAGTAGACAGGGAAGTGTGAGGACCAGAAACACACTGCTTGGCCACAGAGTGCAGCTTTACTTTAAGGCCGGGTTCCCAAGTAGCATAAACGCCGCAGAATTTCCACAACGGAGCATTTACAATAGCAGCAAAGTGAATGAGATTTAGAAAATCTGATGCCCACACTGCGTGAAAAAACCGCAGCGAAAACGTTCAGAAATTGACCTGCGTTCAAGAATTTAAATCCACAGCATGTCAATTTATGCTGCGTTTTCGTTGTTTTTCTGTTGCAGGTTTTCCCTATTGAATTTAATGGGTATGTAAAACTCGCAAAAAAATAGGCAAGTGTTGCGATGTTTGCGGCAGAATTGCAGTGATTTTGCCGCAAAAATCGCAACAAAAGGTTATACTTACAACTCGGGCGTTGTCATAATGACGTTTTTTTCTGTTCTCCTTCCAGATCGCCTCCTGGGATGATGTTTCATCTGAGTGGCTGCTGCAGCCAATCACATGCTGTAGCAATCACATGGGTTGCAGTGTCATTGCAGGTGACCGGGTTGCACGGAAACCAAATGTGGGGAGCAGGGACATGTCGCTATGGCAACGCCAGTGAGGTGAGTATTGACTTTTTTCATTATTCTGCTCTGCTTTCCACAGCGACGATTCAAGTAAAAAGCCTGAGCCACAATTTGGTTCAGACTTTCGGCTATGTTCTAGGTTGGATAAGCTGCATGCTGTTCCGCAGCATATCCAAGTTGTGTGAACATACCATAAACCTATGACACTTTGAGATCAGAAGTCCAGGACTGCTATCAGCTCTTATAGGGGTTTTCCAATCAGAAACATTTATGACATAACCACAGGACATGTCATGAATGTCAGATAGATGCGAGTCCCACCTCTGGGACCTGCACCTATCTCTAGAACGAAGCTCCCTAAACGCTGTTCTACCGATCTGTGTGGCGGCTGAATCATGTGATTCCCAACCATGAATTACGGAAACACCGTAGCTCGCTGAGCTATGCTGTTTGCGTTACGTCCCATAGAACTGAATGGTAGTTACGGAAACAGCATAGCTCGCAAGCTACGCTGCTTTCGTAACTGCCATTCAGTACTATGGGAGTTATTGAAACAGTGTAGCTCAACAAGCTACGCTGTTTCCTTTTTCATGGTTGGAAATCACACGCTTAAGCCGCCACAGATCGGTAGAACAGGGTTTAGGGGGTCCCGTTCTAGAGATAGGTGCAGGTCCCAGAGGTGGGACTCGCATCTATCTGACATTCATGACATGTCCTGTGGATATGTCATAAATATCTCTGATGGGAAAACCCATTTAAAGGCTATGTGTACCTTTTCAACCAATTTTTTGTATTGTCCTAATGCATCCAAAACAACATTGCACACTACATTGATATATGAGGGCAAGTGGAGCCACATTACTGGTGCGTTATTGCTGCATATGGAGTTAAGCGGTTGAAGACAATTTATAATTTTTGTCTGTGATTTAACCGTGAAGGATTCAGACAGGTGCTACAGAGAAAGCAAAAATATAACTTAGTTTAATTTAAGCATATTTGGTAGTCAGAGGATAATGGAGTTGGTCAGCATAGTTGTTAGGTGTGATGGTCGTTACATAAGAGAGATAAGTGGTTTACAATATACTTTAGTAGTTTTTCTCTATTTATTTTCCATTATTCTTGTAAAATAACAGACATTGGATACGTAAACATTTCATTTGGATTAATTATTTTATATGTAATGAACCAGTTCTTCAGACTTTGCACTGAAAACATATAATTGACTTAAGCCTTTTAGAACAAGCATCAGATAACACAAATGCTTCAGTTTTACGAAGATAATATTCTAAATCCTACATGCTTTCAGAGGCAGAAGGGACGGTAATTCTCTAGAGGCTATTGATTTTGGATTAGGCCAAAAGATAGATTTCTATTGATTGAGGTGAAACTGACCTTAGATATAAATTTCTCAGCAGTTCAACAGGCAACAGCCTTAGATAGAAATTGCAAATCAGATAAGTCTGTAAAAAAGACCATTACTTTTGTACTCTTAAAAGAAAAGAAATTAATAAAACAATGAGAATGAAAAGAAGAAGAAAGAAAACTTGCTGAGAATTTAAAATAGAATTGGCTGCTATAGTAGGATCAATTTAACTCTCATGTAATACTTTTAAAATTCAGCATTGTCAGTGACTCATAAATGACTGTTAATAAAAATCTGCAGTAGTGAAACTTTTGTGTTTTCAAGTGAAAAGGAAACAACAGAAGATTTTAACTATAAAAAAAAATGTTCTTTCAGCTTCCCAAGCAAAAAAAAAAAGAAGGCAAAACCGGGGGCGAACTGACCATTTCAGCAATTGGAAACTGCTACGGGAACCTGTGCATTAGCATTGCCCACAGTTTTCCACCAACAGAATAAAACATTAGTAACATATATAGTTTTTAAAAAACAATTCTGAATACATCCTCATAAATTAGATCTGTTGGATATTTTCTATCTTTCTTAAAGAGCACCTGTCCTGACTTTCCGGACATGTCTGTTTAGTAAATTATTGTATTCCCCATGAAGTAACATTTCTCGAGCCTCTTTTCTTAGAACTTAGCCCTTCCTCTGTTATTCCTATTAGAAATTAATGAAAAAATTGACAACTGCGAGCTATCACTTGTAGATAAGGTGTGTTCCTAAACAGCCAGTTATTGGACAGTGTCAGAGTTTGTAATGACACATCCCATTAAAAAGGAGAATAGTAATGCCTAGTTGTCAATTATTTTATAGATTTCGAGGAGGAAGAACAGAGAAACGGCAGAATACAGAGTTCTAAGGAAATATTCTCTAGCTTGATTTAATGGGAAATACAAGTTAAAAAAGACATGATAGGAAAGCTAACATGTACTCTAAACTTTTCTGTGTAGTACTGACATCTGTCTTCATATTGGTAGAACCCAGATAAGAGAGGTGTTGGTTAAAAGTAGAGAGGTATTTAATCTAAAACCTATGATACAGTAGGTACAAAAGGGAGTCAGGGATATATAAACGCTATAATATGTAAATAAGAATAGAACTATCTGATTGATACAATATTTGAAAACATGATGTTTCACTAGTAAGAGAGGACAGAGAGACAGCAATAATTAAGTGACTATAATATCACATAGTAACGAACATTGTATAAACAGCACTGTATATTAAAATATTGAAAAAGAGAAAAATAAAAAAATTGTATTTAAGAAATCCCGAGATAAATGATAATGCGTTAAAGAATAATGGTCCCAGAACTGAACTTTGGCGTACATCACTTTTGACCAATTTAGTATGAATCATTACCCACAAATCATGATCCAACGACCATCCATCTTTTTACTTACCGTCTCATAAAAGATCGGTTTGATATCTTTCATCTTTATTAAACCTTGCTGTATAGCATTCATAATATTTTCTCCTTTATCTGGTCCCTTAACAACACCTCAAATAACTTTCCTGCACCAGAAGTTAGAGCTAAATTCAGATATTTCCCTAAACTACTACATATATTTTTATAAAAGTAAGCTTATCTTTCTTTATGTCCTCCTCCATCACGTTGTTATGACAATGGCCAAGCTAAGAACTCTGCAAATATAAACGTTACCACAAATCGCACTGCAAATTATGCATAGTGTGATAATTGTGACTGTAACATTGTAATTTAGCCCTGGTTATGTGGATGAAAGATGCATGTAGGCCGGGTTCCCACATAGCGTAAATGCTGCAGAATTTCGACAACGGAATTCTGTGTGGAAATTCCGCAGCATTTACAGCAGCAGCAAAGTGGATGAGATTAAGAAAATCTCATGCCCACGCTGCAGAAAAAAACCGCAGAATAAACGTTAATAAATTGACCTGTGGTGCGAAATTTAAATCTGCAGCATGTCAATTTATGCTGCGTTTTTGTTTATTTTCTGTTGCCGGTTTTCCCCCATTGAATTCAATGGAAATGCAAGACCTGCAACAGAAAGTCGTGTTGCGACTTTTGCGGCGAAATCGCTACAATTCCATTTCAAAAGTCGCAACTGCTGAAAAAAAAATCATACTTACCCAGAACGCCCTCCTTATTCTTGGAGTCCGACCTCCTGGGATGACGTTTCATCCCATATGACCGCTGCAGCCGATCACAGGCTGCAGCGTCATATGGCCTGCAACGTCATCCAGGGAGGCCAGACTACGCAGAAAAGAGTGAGGGGTTACATATTAATGGCTTTTTTTTTTTGTAGCGCTTCTTTAGCTTCTGTAGCGGAAATCACGTTCGAAAAATCGTGGTGCGGTTTTTCAGACAGAATGTACTGTGGGTTAAGAAAAAGTAGGGGGCAGAAAGAAGAAAGTATGACTACAGGATCAGACTACACAGGGTTTGCTTGTCGTCTGTTACCATGGAGTTGCATAGAACTGCATAGCAGCTATAGACAAAAAAAAATTAAGGAATATTTTAATGAATTCTAGTTGTAAAGTTGCTTAATTTTTTTCATTTTAGATTCATTGGAACAATAAAAAGTTTTGGTTGCAAAGGTGGACATTGCCTTTAAACCCCCTGAATAAATTACAAGTACTGTAGATCACAGCTGCATTAGATTCTGGCTATTTAACGCATATTTTCACTTCCTCTTTTTGTTCAGCTTTAAGCATTTTAGTGGTGACAAGTTTTAGAGATATGTATGCCCAGTGGCATAATTAGGGCATGGTATAGTTATGCAATGATTAGTTTTGGTTTCTCAGACTGTATACTCTAATTATGGGGGGGGGGCAACTTTACATCAATTAATTTAATCAGTTCACACCAGTGTTTTGTTTGAACTTTACTGTGCTGTGAGAAAGTGGCTGCATGTGAAACAGCTGTTGGCAATGCTTTCCCTTTGTTCCATCATTCACTTTTTGATGCAAGAATCTCCATTCTGCTTAATATATTCACACATTCTACAATTTCTGATTTGTTATTTTTTTTGTACTCTCGCTCCCTTGCAATTATCTGTATACAGACAAAGAAACATGTTATTTAGAAGTTTCTTAATGAGAACAGCCTTAATGCTTAAACAGTAAATAAGTATAATTAGAAAGAAATAAAAAAAACTTGATGGGTAATTTTATTAAATTAATCAAATCCATGCATTCTCATAGATTATATGTAGCCCTTTCTTTACAATACCTCAATTTTTATATTAAAAATAAAATTAAGCTGATATTGCCATAATATGCAGGCCCCTCCAATATATTTGAATAATGAATGATATTACATTTTTTCTATACTGGGGACAAGCTTGTGCTCCCAACTGCTATTTTACTTCAAATGGCTCAAGCTACCTTCTAGGTCAGTGGAGTTCACAGTATTCACTTAGATTTCTATACTGACTTATTCAGGAGCTTTGCCTGAATTTGTGTTACAAGTTCCATGGGTTGATGGGCATTTGAAATATTAAGGTCTGCCATTCACTCTTGTGGGGAAGAAAATAGCATGGATTCGAAGAAATAGCTGGCGTCATTAGCCTTAGTCAGTGTCTGTTGGATGTGTACTGTTTGCTTTGTAGAGGTTAAGTGACATCTACCTTCAAATCTACAACTGAACGTTCACAGTGTGTGATATACCTAATGGGGAGGAAAAGCTATTTTGAAAATATGGTATTTAACTGATCAAGCACAGAACTGAGTTGTCACGTCAGGCCTGTTGTCATGTCAAGACAGGAGTGTGGACCCAACATATCATTATTGAATTTGGCTAGTGTAAACCGGGAGGTGAAGTCTAAGGGATATTCACCTTACATATGAAATTTGTGCAGGGAATACCCAGGTCGCATCCCTGGAGTAGTCATGAAATAGCAATTTGCTGAAGAAAGGTACCACAATTGATAAACAAGTATGGTCGTACAAATTCGAGGTCAGGGCATAATGCAATACCATAAGACAGATACAGGTCAGGGCAAGCAGCAATCCAAAGGCAGTCAATAAACAATACATGTCAAATCCAAAATAGCAAACAACAACTCTGAAGACAGAACTTTGTAGACGCTGTACCGTATATATTTGCAGATTTCTGTTTAGGCAGCCACAGATCTGGCACGGTTTTGAATTAGCTGTAAAAGCAGAATGAGCCATAAAGAAGAGAAAAAATGGGCACGGCCCATTTCTGCAGTTTCCAGCTCAGATTTCTTCAGCTCCTCACTTTTCCAACATTTCCGCACCTATGAATGAAGATTACATTTCTCATAATGCCACACTCTATGCTACTAAATATAATAGTAACATAAACTGTGCCCCTGAATATAATAGTACTATACACTGTACTCCTGAATATAATAGTACTATACACTGTACTCCTGAATATAATAGTATTATACACTGTACTCCTGAATATAATACTACCATACACTGTGCTCCTGAATATAATAGTACTATACACTGTACTCCTGAATATAATAGTACTATACACTGTGCCCCTGAATATAATAGTACTATACACTGTGCCCCTGAATATAATAGTACTATACACTGTACTCCTGAATATAATAGTATTATACACTGTACTCCTGAATATAATACTACCATACACTGTGCTCCTGAATATAATAGTACTATACACTGTACTCCTGAATATAATAGTACTATACACTGTGCTCTTGAATATAATAGTACTATACACTGTGCTCCTGAATATAATAGTACTATACACTGTGCTGAATATAATAGCACTATACACTGTGCTCCTGAATATAATAGTATTATATACTGCACTCCTGAATATAATAGTACTATACACTGTACTCCTGAATATAATAGTACTATACACTGTACTCCTGAATATAATAGTACTATACACTGTACTCCTGAATATAATAGTACTATACACTGTACTCCTGAATATAATAGTACTATACACTGTACTCCTGAATATAATAGTACTATACTCTGTGCTCCTGAATATAATAGTACTATACACTGTGCTCCTGAATATAATAGTACTATACACTGTACTTCTGAATATAATATTACTATACACTGTGCTCTTGAATATAATAATGCTATACACTGAACTTCAGAATATAATAGTATTATACACTGTACTTCTGAATATAATAGTACTATACACTGTACTCCTGAATATAATAGTACTATACACTGTACTCCTGAATATAATAGTACTGTACACTGCTCCTGAATATAATAGTACTATACACTGTACTTCTGAATATAATATTACTATACACTGTGCTCTTGAATATAATAGTACTATACACTGTACTCCTGAATATAATAATACTATACACTGTACTTCTGAATATAATAGTACTATACACTGCACTCCTGAATATAATAGTACTATACACTGTGCTCCTGAATATAATAGTACTATACACTGTGCTCCTGAATATAATAATACTATACACTGTACTTCTGAATATAATAGTATTATACACTGTACTTCTGAATATAATAGTACTATACACTGTTCTCCTGAATATAATAGTACTATACACTGTGCTCTTGAATATAATAGTACTATACACTGTGTTCCTGAATATAATAGTACTATACACTGTACTCCTGAATATAATAGTACTATACACTGTACTTCTGAATATAATATTACTATACACTGTGCTCTTGAATATAATAGTACTATACACTGTGCTCCTGAATATAATAGTACTATACACTGTACTCCTGAATATAATAGTACTATACACTGTGCTCCTGAATATAATAGTACTATACACTGTACTTCTGAATATAATATTACTATACACTGTGCTCTTGAATATAATAATACTATACACTGTACTTCTGAATATAATAGTATTATACACTGTACTTCTGAATATAATAGTACTATACACTGTACTCCTGAATATAACAGTACTATACACTGTACTCCTGAATATAATAGTACTATACACTGTGCTCCTGAATATAATAGTACTATACACTGTACTTCTGAATATAATATTACTATACACTGTGCTCTTGAATATAATAGTACTATACACTGTACTCCTGAATATAATAATACTATACACTGTACTTCTGAATATAATAGTACTATACACTGCACTCCTGAATATAATAGTACTATACACTGTGCTCCTGAATATAATAGTACTATACACTGTGCTCCTGAATATAATAATACTATACACTGTACTTCTGAATATAATAGTATTATACACTGTACTTCTGAATATAATAGTATTATACACTGTACTTCTGAATATAATAGTGCTATACACTGTTCTCCTGAATATAATAGTACTATACACTGTGCTCTTGAATATAATAGTACTATACACTGTGTTCCTGAATATAATAGTACTATACACTCTGCTCCTGAATATAATAGTACTATATACTGTACTTCTGAATATAATAGTACTATACACTGTGCTCCTGAATATAATAGTACTAAACCCTGTGCTGAATATAATAGTACTATACACTGTACTCCTGAATATAATAGTACTATACACTGTACTCCTAAATATAATAGTACTATACACTGTACTCCTGAATATAATAGTACTATACACTGTACTCCTGAATATAATAGTACTATACACTGTACTCCTGAATATAATAGTACTATACACTGTACTCCTGAATATAATAGTACTATACACTGTACTCCTAAATATAATAGTACTATACACTGTACTCCTGAATATAATAGTACTATACACTGTACTCCTGAATATAATAGTACTATACACTGTACTCCTGAATATAATAGTACTATACACTGTGCTCCTGAATATAATAGTACTATACACTGTGCTCCTGAATATAATAGTACTATACACTGTACTCCTGAATATAATAGTACTATACACTGTACTCCTGAATATAATAGTACTATACACTGTACTCCTGAATATAATAGTACTATACACTGTGCTCCTGAATATAATAGTACTATACACTGTGCTCCTGAATATAATAGTACTATATACTGTGCTCCTGAATATAATAGTACTATACACTGTGCTCCTGAATATAATAGTACTATACACTGTGCTGAATATAATAGTACTATACACTGTACTCCTGAATATAATAGTACTATACACTGTGCTCCTGAATATAATAGTACTATATACTGTACTCCTGAATATAATAGTACTATACACTATACTCCTGAATATAATAGTACTATACACTGTACTCCTGAATATAATAGTACTATACACTGTGCTCTTGAATATAATAGTACTATACACTGTACTTCTGAATATAATAGTACTATACACTGTACTCCTGAATATAATAGTACTATACACTGTACTCCTGAATATAATAGTACTATACACTGTGCTCCTGAATATAATAGTACTATACACTGTACTTCTGAATATAATATTACTATACACTGTGCTCTTGAATATAATAGTACTATACACTGTACTCCTGAATATAATAATACTATACACTGTACTTCTGAATATAATAGTACTATACACTGCACTCCTGAATATAATAGTACTATACACTGTGCTCCTGAATATAATAGTACTATACACTGTGCTCCTGAATATAATAATACTATACACTGTACTTCTGAATATAATAGTATTATACACTGTACTTCTGAATATAATAGTATTATACACTGTACTTCTGAATATAATAGTACTATACACTGTTCTCCTGAATATAATAGTACTATACACTGTGCTCTTGAATATAATAGTACTATACACTGTGTTCCTGAATATAATAGTACTATACACTCTGCTCCTGAATATAATAGTACTATATACTGTACTTCTGAATATAATAGTACTATACACTGTGCTCCTGAATATAATAGTACTAAACCCTGTGCTGAATATAATAGTACTATACACTGTACTCCTGAATATAATAGTACTATACACTGTACTCCTAAATATAATAGTACTATACACTGTACTCCTGAATATAATAGTACTATACACTGTACTCCTGAATATAATAGTACTATACACTGTACTCCTGAATATAATAGTACTATACACTGTACTCCTGAATATAATAGTACTATACACTGTACTCCTAAATATAATAGTACTATACACTGTACTCCTGAATATAATAGTACTATACACTGTACTCCTGAATATAATAGTACTATACACTGTACTCCTGAATATAATAGTACTATACACTGTGCTCCTGAATATAATAGTACTATACACTGTGCTCCTGAATATAATAGTACTATACACTGTACTCCTGAATATAATAGTACTATACACTGTACTCCTGAATATAATAGTACTATACACTGTACTCCTGAATATAATAGTACTATATACTGTGCTCCTGAATATAATAGTACTATACACTGTGCTCCTGAATATAATAGTACTATACACTGTGCTGAATATAATAGTACTATACACTGTACTCCTGAATATAATAGTACTATACACTGTGCTCCTGAATATAATAGTACTATATACTGTACTCCTGAATATAATAGTACTATACACTGTGCTGAATATAATAGTACTATACACTGTACTCCTGAATATAATAGTACTATACACTGTGCTCCTGAATATAATAGTACTATATACTGTACTCCTGAATATAATAGTACTATACACTATACTCCTGAATATAATAGTACTATACACTGTACTCCTGAATATAATAGTACTATACACTGTGCTCTTGAATATAATAGTACTATACACTGTACTTCTGAATATAATAGTACTATACACTGTACTCCTGAATATAATAGTACTATACACTGTACTCCTGAATATAATAGTACTATACACTGTGCTCCTGAATATAATAGTACTATACACTGTACTTCTGAATATAATATTACTATACACTGTGCTCTTGAATATAATAGTACTATACACTGTACTCCTGAATATAATAATACTATACACTGTACTTCTGAATATAATAGTACTATACACTGCACTCCTGAATATAATAGTACTATACACTGTGCTCCTGAATATAATAGTACTATACACTGTGCTCCTGAATATAATAATACTATACACTGTACTTCTGAATATAATAGTATTATACACTGTACTTCTGAATATAATAGTATTATACACTGTACTTCTGAATATAATAGTACTATACACTGTTCTCCTGAATATAATAGTACTATACACTGTGCTCTTGAATATAATAGTACTATACACTGTGTTCCTGAATATAATAGTACTATACACTCTGCTCCTGAATATAATAGTACTATATACTGTACTTCTGAATATAATAGTACTATACACTGTGCTCCTGAATATAATAGTACTAAACCCTGTGCTGAATATAATAGTACTATACACTGTACTCCTGAATATAATAGTACTATACACTGTACTCCTAAATATAATAGTACTATACACTGTACTCCTGAATATAATAGTACTATACACTGTACTCCTGAATATAATAGTACTATACACTGTACTCCTGAATATAATAGTACTATACACTGTACTCCTGAATATAATAGTACTATACACTGTACTCCTAAATATAATAGTACTATACACTGTACTCCTGAATATAATAGTACTATACACTGTACTCCTGAATATAATAGTACTATACACTGTACTCCTGAATATAATAGTACTATACACTGTGCTCCTGAATATAATAGTACTATACACTGTGCTCCTGAATATAATAGTACTATACACTGTACTCCTGAATATAATAGTACTATACACTGTACTCCTGAATATAATAGTACTATACACTGTACTCCTGAATATAATAGTACTATATACTGTGCTCCTGAATATAATAGTACTATACACTGTGCTCCTGAATATAATAGTACTATACACTGTGCTGAATATAATAGTACTATACACTGTACTCCTGAATATAATAGTACTATACACTGTGCTCCTGAATATAATAGTACTATATACTGTACTCCTGAATATAATAGTACTATACACTATACTCCTGAATATAATAGTACTATACACTGTACTCCTGAATATAATAGTACTATACACTGTGCTCTTGAATATAATAGTACTATACACTGTGCTCCTCAATATAATAGTACTATACACTGTACTCCTGAATATAATAATACTATACACTGTGCTCTTGAATATAATAGTACTATACACTGTGCTCCTGAATATCTGCGCCCTTGAATATAATAGTACTATACACTGTGCTCCTGAATATAATAGTATTATACACTGTGCTCCTGAATATAATATTACTATACACTGTCCTCCTGAATATAATAGTACTATACACTGTGCTCCTGAATATAATAGTACTATACACTGTACTCCTGAATATAATAGTACTATGCACTGTACTCCTGAATATAATACTACCATACACTGTGCTCCTGAATATAATAGTACCATACACTGCGCCCCTGAATATAATAATACTATACACTCAGAGATTTATTTGCCTGATGAAGACGACAGTCCGGCGTTGAAACGCGTAGCTCGTTAATTCACTTTCCATTTATTTATATAATAAACCATGAACTTTGTTCATTTTAATCCATATTAACAGCAGCGCCATTGTGCTCCTTTTTTTCCTCTTTTTTCCTACTACTATCTACTGGCAACATCGGTTGGTTGTTGCATACCGGACCAGGCAGCAGCTGTTTTGTTATATAGTGCACCTTTTACTACAAGTGTTCTACCTGCCAGTATTTAACAATTATAAGGTGAGCACTGTTGTTGAAATTCTTGCTCTCTCTTTTTACCATGTGAATCTGCACTATGTGGCACCGTGTCTCTTTTCCTCTGTTTTAGATCATTGAGATCTGGACCGGATGGAGAAGAAAAGAGAAAAATAACAGCTAGAATCTGAAAAGACGTCACCGGTGAGTCACTTAATGTAAAGGTTTATTCTGCCTCTAATCAGTACTTTAGTCACTATATGATCTGCAGCGAGATGATGGGTGGGATGATTTTTTTTTCTTGTGAAAAAGCAACTCCCAGCATATCTTATTGTTCGGGTCATGCTGGGAGCTGTAGTTTTACGCCGTACAAACCTATAATACAGATGTATATGTGCTGGTGTTGTATTTATGTGCTGAGCTTGGTTCTGGTGCTCTATATATGTACATACTAAGCTTGGTTCTGGAGCTGTATATAAGTACTGAGCTTTGTTCTGGTGCTGTATTTATGTACTGTATTTTGTTCTAGAGCTGTATATATGTACTGAGCTTTGTTCTAGTGCTGTATATATGTACTGAGCTTTGTTCTGGTACTGTATATATGTACTAAGTTTTGTTCTGGTGCTGTATATATGTACTGAACTTGGGTCTGGTGTTGTATAAATGTACTGAGCTTGGTTCTGAGGCTGTTATATATGTAATGAGGTTGGTCTGGTGCTGTATATATGTATTGAGCTTGGTTCTGGTATTGTATGTATATAGATGCACTGAGCTTGTGTCTGGTACTGTATATATGTCAGAGCTTGGTTCTGATGCTGTAGTTATGAGGATATATTTATAAGAACAAAATTGCAGGGCAGATGGAATTGTTTGCAATTCATTGTACATTTAATGGGAACCTGTCTGGTAGTTTTAACCCCTTGAAATGCCACCATGCGGTAATACATGACCTGACAATATTTCCAAACATTCCCCTGTATATTTTTTTCAGATGCAGCAAAATCTATGAAATCAACTTTTAAAACGGCGCACACTATATGCTAGATGCTCATAAAAGGGTCATGGGGCCTGGCTGTTCTACATCACCACCAGTCTCCTCCAACTTTCTCAGATGCGCCATTTCCTTGTACTACTTGGGCACGCACCGTGCAGCGAGGTATACTCTGCCTGGCTGCACCGTGCATGCCAGTACAAGGCAATGGCGCATCTGCAAGAGTTGGAGGAGGCTGCTAGAGATGTAGAACAGCCAGGGGGATGTCAATCAAAATCTGGGGGGGAGCGCCATTTAAATTTTCGCCTCAGGCAGCAGAAAAGAATCGGCCCTGTCTATGGGACTACCCTTTTGCTAATCCTTTTGGACCTAAATAAGATCATTTACTTCTATGAACTCAACCAAATTCACCCCTAACAAAGCAACATGTGGTAATTTTTGGTTATCGACGGTTTCCACAGTCCGTGCATGGCCCAGGAGTCTGGACCGCAGAAAGAACAGACATGTTTAGATCCAGGCTAATAGAAAATAATGGACACGGCCTGCGACTTGCGGGCGGGCGGCTCACGGGTGACACTCTGCGGCCGGCCGACCCGAAAATCACAGCCGGCTACGGTCGTATGCATGAGGCCTAAGAACAACGTAATTATAACTTCACATAGTAAGGCCTCATGCACACGAATGTAAGGGTTTTTACTGATGGCAAATAAAGATCTGGCGGCTACGGATACACATCCGCAATTACGGATAGACTTCTATGGGCGAGTCCGTGCCTCAATTGCGGACAAGAATAGGCCATGTTCTATATTTTGTGGAACATTTCCATGGCCCGGACACACGTCTTAAATATAAGAAAAGGTGTCTGTGGCCAATGGAAATGAATAGGTCCGCAATTTCATCCGTAAAAACGGATTCCGTAATTATGGATAAAAACTACAGTTGTGTGAATGGGGCCTTACTTAGTAAATGAACTAAATTGAAAAAAATAAAGATTAGAATATAGACAGAAGACGAAAAAACAAATGTATATAAGAAATCTTGAGTTAAATCATACTAATAATCCTTACATTTACCTCCTCAGAAAAGAGGTTAATTCTGTTTGACAACTTCTATCTAATTTTATGTTGACAATAATTTAGCCCAAATTAAAGCATCACTATCATATATCTAGTGCCTAATTTGAACGCAAATGTGACACAATGGTTATAAGGACATGTTCACACGGCATATTTTCAGGCGTATTTTGGCACGTAAAATGCTCAGATTACATTCTGAAATACAGTTGAAATATGCCTGCTAAAAGCTGCCAGTTGATTTCAATGAGAAATACGCTGTCTAGTTCATACAATGTGTATTTTACATTGCTGATTTAAAAAACGCAGCGTAAAAATCCGCTTTGCAAAAAACAGTGACATGACACTTTTTAAAGTGTTTTACGGGCTGATTTTTCCCATTGAAGTCTTTCCAATTTGCTTAAAAAATGCTTTGAAAGTACGTCTCAAAATACTCTTTAACCCCTTCTCGCTTTTGGGCGTGATTGTAGATGAGGCCGGCACAGGAGCTGTGCGCACTTCATCTTCAGTGGCTGTCAGCTGTCATACGCAGATGACATGCCGCTGCGATGGCAGTTACCGACGATCGCAGCCATTTAACCCCTTCAATGCAGCTGTCAATGGTGTTCGCCGCATTGAAGTGGTTGACAGAGGGAGGGAGCTCCCTCTGTACCCCCCCTGGGCCCCCCCGCGATAGATCGCGGGTGGCGATGGTAGCTATGTCAACCAGGAAGCCGTTGCTTGACTTCCTGGTTGCCCAGGTACGGTAGCCTATTAGATCCTGCCCGAGGCATGACGTAATAGGCTAACTGTCAAATGAAGAATGACAGTTACGATATACTGCACTACATAAGTAGTGGAGTGTATTGTACCGGGGAAGAGAAGACCAGATCTTCATGTCCCGAGGTCAGTGTAATAAAAAAAGTGAAAAAAGTAAAAAATAAATGTGAAAGAAAAATAAATAAATAAAAGTTTTAGCTAATAAAAACAACAATCGCCATGTTTCCCTGATCAACTCCTTTATTATTAGAAAAAAAATTAAAACATGAAAAAAAACCTATACATAATAGGTATCGCCGCGTTCGGAACAGCCTGATCTATAAAAATATCACATTATTTTGTACCGCAACGTGAACACTCTTTTTAGAAATCCGTATTTTTATTGTGGGAACGTAAAAAACGATATTAATTTTGGTTTCGCTGTAATCGTATCGACCCGCAGAATAAAGTTAACATATTGTTTATACTGCATGGTGAACACTGTAAAAAATAAAAAAACAAAACCGTGCTAGAATTGCTGTTTTTTGGTTTCCTCATCTCCCAAGATATGGAATAAATAGTGATAAAAAAAATCGCATGTACCCCAAAATGGAACCAATAAAAATTACAGCTCATTTCACAAAAACCAAGCCCTCACACAGCTCCGTCAACGGAAAAATAACACGTTATGACTCTCAAAACGCAATGATGCTAAATGACGGCCCAGACTAATTTTTTAGGTCCAGTAGAGTTTCACTAAATACCCCACATCATCATCTGCTGGACCCCACAGGTGGACCCCGCAAATGGGGTATTACTGTATTCTGGAGAACCCGCTTTACAATTTATGGGATGTGTGTCTACGGTGGTACAAGCTGTGCACAACACATTGGGCAATGAAATGGCATATCTGTGGAAAACGGCAATTTTCAATCTGCAACATCTATTGTTTACTAATTTTTGCAAAACACTTGTGTGGTCAAAATGTTCACTACACCCCTAGATAAATTCTTTGAGGGATCTAGTTTCCAAAATGGGATAATTTTTCGGGGGTACCACTGTACTGGTACTATAGCTCAATGCAACATGGTGTCAAAAAACGAATCTTGTAAAATCTCCACTCCAAATACTAAATGGCGCTCCTTCCCTTTAGAGCCTTGCTGTGTGTCCAAATAGCAGTTTATGACCACGTGTGGGGTATTTCCCTACTCTGAAGAAGTTGCTTTACAAATGTTACTGCGCTATTTCTCCTTTATTTGTTAAGAAAAGGAAAAATATAGAACTAATGCTACGTCTTATTGGAAAATAATGTAATTTCTCATTTTTACTGCCCATTTCTAATAAAATCTATGAGACACCTGTGGGGTCAAAATGCTCACTACCCCCTTAGATGAATTCCTAAGTTTGCCATATGGAGTCACTTTTGGGTAGTTTCCACTGTACTGGTACCTAAGGGGCTTTGCAAAAGCGACATGGTGCAGAAAAAACCAATCCAGCAAAATCTGCTCTCCAAAAGCCAAATGGCGATCCTTCCCTTCTGAGCCCTGATGTGTATTCATACAGTGGTTTATTACCACATATGGGGTATTTCCGTACTCTGGAGAAGTTGCTTTACAAATGTTATGGTGCTTTTTCTCCTTTATTTGATGAGAAATGAAACATTTTTACCTAAAGCTACATCTAAGTGGAATTTTTTTTTAATTTTTCATGTTTACTGCCCAATTCTAATGAAATCTGTGAAACACCTGGCGGGGGGGGGTCAAAATTTTCACTACACCCCTAGATGAATTCCTCTAGGGGTGTTGTTTCCCAAATGGAGTCACTTTTGGGGGGTTTCCACTGTACTGGTACCTTAGGAGCTTTACAAATGTGACATGGTGCCGAGAAATCAAACCAGCAAAATCTGTACTCCGATAGCTAAATGGCGTGCCTTCCCTTCTGAGTCCTGCCGCTTGCCCAAACAGCAGTTTATGACCACATGTATTTCCGTACTCTGGAGACGTTACTTTACAAATGTTGGGGTGCTTTTCCTCATTTATTTGTTAAAAAAATTAAAAATTCTGAGGTAAAGCTAAACCTTATTGGAAAATAATGTAATTTTTCATTTTGACTGCCCAATTCTAATGAAATCTGAAATGGAGTCACTTTTGGGGGGTTTCCTTTGTTTTTGCACCACAAGACCTCTTCTAACCTGACATAGTGGCTGAAATATAATTTAAGAAAAAGAAGGCCGAATAATGCACTAGGTGCTCCTTTGCTACTGGGGCCTATGTTTCAAGCCCGTAGCACACTAGGGTCACATGTGGGATATTTCTAAAAACTGCAGAATCAGGGCAATACATATTCAGTTGTGTTTCTCTGGTAAAAAAACCTTCAGTATTACAGGAAAAATTAATTAAAATGGAATTTTTGCAAACAAAATGAAATTTGCAAATTTCCCTTCCACTTTGCTTTAATTCCTGTGAAACGCATAAAGGGTTAAGAAACTTTCTAAATGCTGTTTTGAATTCTGTAAGGTGTACAGTTTTTAAAATCGGGTAATTTGTGGGGGTTCCTAATATATAAGGCCCCCAAAGCTACTTCAGATCTGAACTGTTCCCTAAAAAAATAGGCTTTTGAAATTTTCTTAAAAATGTGTGAAATTGCTGCTAAACTTATATGCCTTGTAACGTCCTAGAAAAATAAAAGGATGTTCAAAAAATGATGCAAACATAAAGTAGACATATGGGAAATGTTAACTAGTCACTATTTTGTGTGGTATTACTATCTCTCTTACAAGCAGATACATTCGAATTTAGAAAAATGCTAATTTTTGCCAATTTTCTCTCAATTTTGGTGTTTTTCACAAAAAATATTGAATTTATTGACCAAATTGTTTCACTAACATAAAGTACAATATGTCACGAGAAAACATTCTCAGAATCGCTTGGATAGGTAAAAGCATTCCAGAGCTATTACCACATAAAGTGACACATGTCAGATTTAAAAAATACACTTGCAAAATTTAAAAAAAACACTGCTAGTAAAACGCCTTCATTTCAGAGGCTGTTTTCTCTTTAAATCAGCCTTGTATTTTTCAGTCTGTAACATATGCCATGTGAACATAGCCTTAATAGGATTTTCTTCAAACTGTCACCCAGTAACCGTTCAACACTTTTGGACATAGAAAACATCCCGGCTTTAGAAAGGTTATTGTAAAACTGAAGCGTCGCACAAGCAGCATAAATTTCCACACTGTTGCATTAGACACAAGTGCTATCCTTTATCTCTACTTTATTTGGTTATCTAAATTATTGTGAATCTTGGGAAGTGTACAAAAGACAGAAGCAATGGGAAGTCTATAAGCAAAAAGTCCCAAACTTTACTGTCAAAAACGCCCTCTGATTGTTAGGCTGGTTTCACACGAGCGTGGCGTTTTTGCGCAAAAGCCACTTAACATCTCTGTGTAGCAGCAGCATATGATGCGCGGCTGTGTGCTTTTCGCGCAGCCACCATCATTATGACACTCCATTTGGATGTTTGTAAACAGAAAAGCACGTGGTGCTTTTCTGTTTACATTCATCCTTTTGACAGCTGTTGCGCGAATCACGCAGTTTTCACGCACCCATTGACTTCAATGGGTGTGTGTTTCGCGCAATAGCCCAAAGAACGGACATGTCGTGACTTTTTTTCAGAGGACTCACGCAGAGTAAAAATCACGCACATGTCTGCACGGTCCCATAGACTAATATAGGTCCGTGCGACGCGCGTGAAAATCACGCGCGTTGCACGGACGTAATTCCCGTTAGTCTGAATAAGGCCTTAATGTGTGAAAATCACATCAATTTCGAATGCTATTTAAAGCATGGAGTCGCCAAAAAGAGGGGCTTTTATAATACTTCAAAATGATTGGGAGTTCAATGGCATCTTATTTTTATCAGTGTGTAATCAAATCAACCAACTTGTTGTTACAGCAGTGTGGGTAGATTATACCACCCATAACCAGTTTTATACATGGGGTTTCAAATACCAGCACAAAAACAGATGTAGCAGAGCTGCGTTTATTTATATATACATATGAACTACATTGACAACAATTTTGGGACACACCTCTTAATCATTGAATTCAGGTGTTTGATTTAGTTCCATTGCCACAAGTGTATAAAATCCATCACCTCGCCATGCAGTCTGCCTTTACAGACATTTATGATAAAATGGGTCATTCTAAAGAGCTCACTGATTTCAAGCATGGTACTGTAATAGGCAGGGTTGGCATTGGCGGGGGGGGGGGAACTGGGCAATTGCCCAGGCCCCCTTCCTCTTAGGGCCCCCTGCCCATGGCTGCCACAGGGCTTGCACCCCCCCAGCCCATAACATTTATGGGCCGGGCGGCACGGGCCCCCTCATGCCCGGTGGCATCGCTAGCTCCGGAGGGGACCCCGGTGCTAGCGACAGCCACATTGACTTGTATGTGCGTCCGCAGGACGCAGATACAATTGAACATTAAAGGCTGTATATAAGGCGGTGGGAAGAATCCCTGCGCAGGCTGGCTTGATGACGTCACTGCGTCACGCCGGTCTGCGAATGCGTCCCGCCCGGAGGCTTTGCATCACTCCGTTCGTCGCGGGTACAAAATTATTTTGTGTGGGGGCTATGTGGCGATATACAGGGGGAACTCTTTGTGACACTATAAGAAAGGGCGGAGCGCTGTGTGACACTACATACAAGGAGGGGAGGAATGCTGTGTGACACTATATACAAGGGGGAGAACTTTGTGACACTACATAAAAGGGGGGTGCTTTGTGACACTCTATACAGGGGGAGCGCTGTGTGACACTATATACAAGGGGGAGCGCTATGTGACACTATATACAAAGGGGGGGGGCGCTTTATAACACTATATACAAGGGGAGAGGAGCGCTGTGTGACACTATATACAAGGGGAGGAGCATTGTGTGACACTATATACAAGGGGTGAGGAGTACTGTGTGGTACAAATGTCGGGGGAGCGCTGTGTGACTCTATATACAAGAGGGAGCAGTGCTGTGTGACACTATATGCAAGGGGGAGCAGCGCTATGTGACACTATATGCAAGGGGGAGGAGCGCTGTGTGACACTATATACAAGGGGGAGGAGCGCTTTGGGACACTATATACAAAGGGGGAGTTGTGTGGCACTATATACAAGGGGGGGCTGTATGGCACTATACACAAGGGGGAGGAGCGCTGTGTAACACTATATACAAGGGGGAGAGCTTTGTGGCACTATATACAAGTGGCAGCACTGTGTGATATTATATACAAGGGGGGAGCGCTGTGTGACACTATATACAAGGGGGAGCATTATGTGACACTATATACAAGGGGGAGGAGCGCTGAGCGACACTATATACAAAGGGGGGTTGTGTGGCACTATTTACAAGGGGGGGTTCTGTGTGGCACTATATACAAGGGAGGGGGCTGAGTGGCAATGACCAAGGGGTTGCTGTTTAGCCCTATATACAAAAGGGGGATGTCTGGCACTATATACAAGGGGGCTGTGTGGCACTATTTACAAGGGGGGGGCTGTGTGACACTATATACATGGGGGGCTGTGTGGCACTTTATATATAGAAGGGAGGTGGTGCTGTGTGGCACTATATATATATATACAAGGGGGGACTGGGTGGCACTATATACAAGGGAGGGGGGCTGTGTGACATTATATATATATAAAAGGGAGGGGGGCTATGTGGCACTATATACAAGGCAGGTAGCTGTGTGGCACTATATACAAGAGGGGCTGTGTTGCACTATCTACTAAGGGGGGGTTGTGTGGCACTATATTTAAGGGGGAGGAATGTGACACTATCTACAGAGGGGCTTTGTGTGGCGCTATCTACCGGAGGCATAAAGAAGGCATTATTACTGTGGGGGGCACAAAGGGCACACGATTACTGATGGGGCACTTTTATTGTGTCGAGCGCTGAGGGATCATTATTACCATCTGGGGCATTGTGGATTACGAGTTTGTTTAGAGGATGGGGTATAGGTGGGGAGGATGCTTGAAAATTGAGAAACCAACATGTCTGCGTGTCAAATTCTGCAGAGACCAGCCGTGCCTGGAATAAATCGCCACAGTGGTCTGGGCTGGTCGGAGGAAAAAAGGGAAAGTGAACGACTCTAATCAGAGAAAACATGACCTGTGAGTCACTAGATACAAATGTGCTGTAATCACTTATATTGTCTGCAGAGCTTCTGTGTATAACTGGAATCTTCCACTATCTGGTGACTATATGGTGGTAATATTGGTCTTTGTATAGTGTTTTTTTTTGGGGGGGTTTATTCCGTCACTATGTGGTTATGGTGTGGCAGTAATATTCAGGAACAGTGTGCAGGTAATATTTTTTTTGTGTCAATGCTGCCGTTCTCTGCACATCGCCTTCTGAATTGACTGCATTATTGATACAGTAAGAATATGTTCACATCTGCATTGGGCTTCCGTTCTTGAGTTCCGTCAGACCTTTCCGTCAGGGGAACCCATGAATGCAAACCAAATGGAAACCATAGCTTTACGTTTGCATTACCATTAATTTCAATGATAATGTTTCCGTTGCAACGGAATAGTTAAAACGTGTTCTGTGGAGTGACGAATCACCCTTCTCTATCTGAAGATATGCCTCAAATTATGCCTGAAAAAATGGCTCCATTACGCCTACAAACCTCTGCCCATTGCTTTCAATGGGTTTTACAATGTTCTGTTCCCACGAGGTGTCATTTTACGCGTCGCTGTCAAAAGACGGCACGGAAAAAGACGCCTGCGTTAAAGAAGTGCATGTCACTTCTTGAGACGTTTTTGGAGCCGTTTTTCATTGACGTTATTGAAAAACAGCTCCAATAACGTGCGGAAAATATGCCTCGAAAAACGAGAGTAGTTACAAAAACGTCTGAAAATCAGGAGCTGTTTTCAGTCGAAAAAAGCACCGTATTTTCAGACGTATTTTGCTAAGCCGTGTGAACATACCCTTAGTCTTATGGACGAGTCTGTGTTTGCGAGACTGCAGTATGCCAACTGTAAAGTTTGGTGGAGGAGGGATAATGCTATGGGGCTGTTTTTCAGGGGTTTGCCTAGGCTCAGGGGTGGGATCCGGGTGGTTCGCCCCAGATCACCCGAACCGGTTGTTAAAATTACAGCCGGTTCGCAGAACCAGGGTGAAGCGGGAAACCGGAACCGGTCCCCTGCACTAAATTGAATCTGCATTCTTAGGACACGGATTCAATTGAGTTGCCTAGTGCTGCCCTCGCGAGGCAGAGGATGCCACACCATTTGGTGCTTTAGCGATGATGCAGTCGGCATTGTTCCAATGGTGGAGGCCTGGCATCGCTGGAGGACGATGTGGGAATGGGCACAGGTAAGCATATAATGATTTTTTTCCCCCCTCTTACTGTGGGCAGTGTTGTGGGCCTTATCTGTAGGGGACCCTAACTACAAGGGACTATATAGGGGGCACTAACTACAGGGGACTATATAGGGGGCACAAACTACAGAAGACTTTGTAGGGGACACTAAGTACAGGGGTCTATGTAGGAGGCACTAACTACAGGGGACTATATAGGGGACACTAACTACAGGGGACTATACAGGGGGCACTAACACTAACTACAGGGTACACTAACTACAGGGGACTATATAGGGCCACTAAATACAGGGGACTATATAGGGGGCACTAACTACAGGGGACTATATATTGTCACTAACTACAGGGGACTATATAGGGGCACTAGCTACAGGGGGCCGTATCTGCAGGGTGCAGGGGACGCTACAGGGGGCACTAACTAAAGGGGATTATATGAGGGGCACTATCTACAGGGGGTCGTATCTACAGAGGATGCTACAGGGAGCACTATCTACAATGGATGCCACAGTGGTCACTATCTACAGGGTACGCCACAGGGGGCACTATCTACAGGGAATGGCACAGGGGCCCTATTGACAGGGAACGCCTCAGGGGGCACTATCTATAGGGAATGCTACAGGGGGAGCCACTGGGGGGTCCTATCTACAGGGAATGCCACAGGGGGCCCTATATACAGGAAACACCACAGGGGGCCCTATCTTCAGGGAATGCCACAAGAGGCCCTATCTACAGGGAAAGCCCCATGGGGCCCTATCTACAGGGAACACCGCAGGGAGCCCTATATACAGGAAACACCACAGGAGGCCCTATCTACAGGGAATGCCACAGGGGGCCCTATCTACAGGGAACACCACAGGGTGCCCTATCTACAGGGAACACCACAGGGTGCCCAATCTAAAGGGAAGGCCACAGGGGGCCCTATCTACATGGAACGCTACAGGGGGCCCTATCTTCAGGGGGCCTATCTACAGGGAATGCTACAGGTAGCCCTATCTACAGTGGACCCTAACTACAGGCTACCCTACAGGGGGCACTATCTACAGGGAATGCCACAGTGGTTACTATCTACAGGGAATGCCACACGGGGCACTATCTACAGGGAACACCACAGGGGGCATTATCTACAGGGAACGCCACAGGGGGCACTATCTCCAGGGAACAGCACAGGGGCCCTATTGACAGGGAATGCCTCAGGGGGCACTATCTACGGGGAAAGCCTCAGAGGGCACTATCTATAAGGAACGCTACAGGGGACACCACAGAGGGCCCTATCTACTGGGAATGCCACAGGAGGCTCGATCTACAGGGAAAGCCACAGGGGGCCCTATCTACAGGGAATGTCACAAGGGGACCTTATATACAGGAAACGCCACAGGGGGCCCTATCTACAGGGAACACCACAGGGGGCCCTATCTACAGGGAACACTACAGGGGGCCCCATCTACAGGGAACACCACAGGGGGCCCTATCTACAGGGAATGCCACGGGGGGCCTTATCTACATGGAACGCTACAGGGGGCCCTATCTTCGGGGAATACTACAGGGGGCCCTATCTACAGGGAACGCTACAGGGGGCCCTATCTACATGGGACACTACAGGGGGTCCTATCTACAGTGTACCCTATCTACAGGCGACCCTACAGGGGGCACTATCTACAGGTGATTTCACAGAGGTGACTATCTACAGGGAACGGTATAGGGGCCCTATTGACAGGGAATGCCTCAGGGGGCACTATCTATGGGGAACGCCTCAGAGGGCACTATCTGTAGGGAATGCTAAAGGGGACACCACAGGGTCCCTATCTACAGGGAACGCCACAGGGGGCCCTAACTACAGGGAAAGCCACAGCCGGCCCTATCTACAAGTAAAGCCATAGGGGGCCCTATCTACAGGAAATGCCACAGGAGGCCCTATATACAGAAAACGCCACAGGGGGCCCTATCTACAGGGAATGCTACAGGGTGCCTTATTTACAGGGAACGCCACAGGGGGCCCTATCTACAGGGAATGCTACAGGGGGCCCTATCTTAAGGGAACACCACAGGGGGCCCGATCTACAGGGAACGCCACAGGAGGCCCTATCTTAGGGGAATGCTACAGGGGGCCCTATATACAGGAAATGCTACAGGCCCTTTCTACCAGAGGTCACTACAGGGGTCCTATCTACAGTGGACCCTATCTACAGGCAACCCCACAGGGGGCACTATCTACAGGGAATGCTACTATCTACAGAGGGCTCTATTGGGAGCACTATCTATAGGGGGCCCTATGAGGGGCACTATCTACAGGGACTCTATGAGGGGCACTATCTACAAGGGGCACTGTGTGTGGTGCATTACTTTACAGTGTTTGACACAATTATATTCACGGGTACAGTGTGTGGTACTATTATTCAGGGGCACAGTGAATGGTACTACTATATTTAGGGGCACAGTGTGTAGCTTTATTATATTCAGGGGAACAGTGTATGATACTATTATATTAAGGGGCATAGAGTATATCACCTTGAGAATTTTATCTTCGTTTATAGGTGAGGAAATGTTGGAAAAGTGAGCTTCCAAGGACATCTGAGCGGCAAACTCTGCAAAAATGGGTCGTGGCCAGGAGGCGTCATTATAGATGTCTGGACGAGTTGGAAAAAGAGAAGAGAAAACAAACTACTCCAATCTGAGAAGACATCGCCGGTGAGTCATTAAATGTAAATGTTTATTCTCCCTGTGAGTGATCAGTACTGTAGTCTTTGTATGGTTTGCAGCAAGATGATAGGTGTATCGTTTATTTTTGTGAAATGGCAACTCCCAGCATATCCTTACCATCATTCTGGCTATCCTGGGAGCTGTAGTTTTAAGACGTATAAACTTTCATGGCATAGGTTAAACTGAATTTTCAAATGATCTCTGTACTGAGCTATATTTGTGCTTGTGCTGTATTCTTGTACTGAGCTTTGTTTTGGTGCTGTATATATGTACTGTGCTTTGTTCTGGAGTTAAATACATCATAACTATCATGCTCAGTACATATATACAGCATCAAAGAGAAGCTCAGAACATATATACAACTAAGCTCAGCATTTAAATACTTCACCAGAACCAAGCTCAGTACATATATACAGCACCACAACGAAGCTCAGTACATATATACAGCACCAGAACAAAGCTCGGTACATATATACAGCATCAGAACCAAGCTCAAACATATATACAGCACCACAACAAAGCTCAGTACATACAAACAGTACCAGAACCAAGCTCAGTACATAAATACAACACCAGAACCAAGCTCAGTACATATATACAACACCAGAACCAAGCTCAGTACATATATACAGCAACAGAGCCAAGCGCAGTACATAAATACAATACCAAAAGGAGGTTCTGTCACCACATTATAAGTTCCCTATCTCCTACATAAGGAGATGGGCGCTGTAATGTAGGTGACAGCAGTGTTTTTATTTAGAAAAATGATCTATTTTTACCACGTTATGAGCGATTTTAGCTTTATGCTAATTACGTTCTTAATGCCCAACCATTTTTACTGTAGACCAAGTGGGCGTTGTACAGAGTAGTGTATGACGCTGACCAATCAGTGACCAATCAACATCATACACTTCTCTCCATTCATTTCCTCAGCACATAGGGATCCTACTAGATCAATATGTGCTGCCTTATACTGACACATTAACGTTACTGAAGTGTTTAGACAGTGAATAGACATTCCTTCCAGCCAGGACGGAATGTCTATTCACAATCCCGACACTTCGCTAACGTTTGTGTGGGACTTACAGCAGAGCAAAGCGTAATCTCGCTGTAACCTGTCATTTACAGCGTGATCTCGCGAGATTGCGCCTGCTCTGCTGTAAGTACCACAGAAATGTTATCGAAGTGTCGGGATTGTGATTGTGATTGTGAATGCCCACACTGCCAAAAGTACCAATACCTGGTTTAATAACCACAGTATTACTGTGCTTGATTGGCCAGTAAACGCACCTGACCTAAACCCCTTAGAGAATCTATGGTGTATTGTCAAGAGGAAGATGAGAGACACCATACCCAACAATGCAGAAAAACTGAAGGCCGCTATCAAAGCAACCTGGGCTTCCATAACACCTCAGCAGTGCTACAGGCTGATCGCCTCCATGCCACGCCGCATTGAAGCAGTAATTCATGCAAAAGGAGCCCCGACCAAGTATTAAGTGCATATATTGTACATACTTTTCAGTAGGCCAAAATTTCAGTATTAAAAAAAATTAGGCTTATATAATATTCTAATTTTCTGAGACACAAAATTTGGGGTTTTCATGAACTGTTAGCCATAATCATCAACATTAAAAGAAAAAAATGCTGGAAATATATCACTCTGTGTGTAATGAATCTATATAATATGAGTTTCACTTTTTGAATTGAATTACTGAAATAAATTAACTTTTTGATGCTATTCTAATTCATTGAGAAGGATTAGTGTGTGTATATATATATATATATATATATATATATATATATACATATACATATACAGTCCAAAGGTAGATGAACACAGCACTCCAGTACTCCCAAAATCAGGCCATGTGCTCGTCACCAGGGGATGAATCAATTCCCCAATTCAAATAGAAAAAGACAGAGAACACAGTAACGGCACCAGGACTTCAAGGTAGATTAAAAGCAGGGTGGATTTATTCACCTCAACACAGCAACGTTTCGGTTCAACAAAAACCTTTCTCAAGCCATATGTATGTATATATATATATATATATATATATATTTATATATATATATATATATATATATATATATATATATATATATATATATATATATATATATATATATATATATATTACAAAAGTATATTTGTCTCTTGTATGTCGTGCAACTGGTTTTTTGTTTTCTTCTGTTTTTTAGAAATAAAGTGAATCAACATATTGCTCTCTACTGAAAAATGTATGATCTTACTCTACTGTAGATACTCAGGTATTTGTGATACAACAAAGATTTCCCTTCTTACACTTCTTTCTAATACAGATAAAGCTTAACAATTAAATAAGCATTCTATAGTAGAGCTACTGCTATTTATTGACTTCCTTGTTGAACAGGGTAAGTACATTTTACTAAGCTCTCTTTCCATAAAATTATATCCTTTAAACAGGCTGGAATTCATTATCATGTGACACATTGTCGAAAGTAAGGGCAATAGCTTTCCATTTGCTCAGTTCTAATAGGTTGATAAGTAAAATGTGTCCTATAGTTATTTGCCTAGGATAAACTAAAAATCACAAATATTGAAACAAAGCAATGAAGATGTGACTGAAGTGTAGACTTTAAGCTTTAATTTCACGGGGTATAACAAAAATATTGCATTAACCATTTAGGAATTACAGCCATTCTTTACATAGTCCCTCCATTTTCACAGGTTTAAAATTAATTTGACTAACAAACATAATTATAAATATAAGAAATATTTTTAATTCTTGGATGCAAATCCTTTGCAGTCAATGGCTGTCTGAAGTCTGGAACCCATGGACATCACCAAATGCTGCAGTTTGTCTCTTGTGTTTCTGTGCCAGGCCTTTGCTTTAGACGCCTTCAGTTGCTTCTTTTTTGGGGGTCTTTTTGCATTCAGTTTAATCTTCTGTAAGTGAAAAGCATGCTCCATCTGATTGAAGTAAGGGGATTGACTAGGCCATTGAAGAATATTCCATTTATTTGCCTTAAGAACCTCTTGGGTTGCTGAAGTGGTATGTTTTGGGTGATTATCCATCTGTACTGTGAAGCACTATTCTATCAGTTTTGCAGCATTTGACTGAATCTGAGCAGAAAGTCTCGCTCTATACACTTCAGAATTTATCCTGCTACTTCTTTCCACAGTTACATCATCAATAATTACTAGTGAGCCAGTTCTATTGGCAGTCATACATTTTTATGCCATAACACTAAATTCACCATGTTTGACAGATGATGTTGGATCATGAACAATTCATAACCTTCTCCATACTGTTCTCTTCCCAAGTTCTGGTACATGTTAATTTTGGTTTCATCTGTGAAAAAAATCTTGTTCCAGATCTGGGCAGCTTTTTTTTTAGATGTTTTTGCTAATTATGCCTTTCATGTTCCTGATTGTTACCATTGGTTTGCATCTTGAGATAAACCCTCTGTATTTACATTCATGAAGGCATCTATTGCAGACAGGCAATTATACTCGTACCTTCTCAAGAGTGTTATTGACTTGGCTAGATGTTGTAAAGGGGTTTTTCTTTACCAAGGAAAGAATCCTGTGATTCTCTACTTTAGTTGTCTACAATGGTCTTCCAGGCCTTTTGGCGTTGCTTAACTCACCAGTGTATCACGGGGCTTACAGAGGATGGTGTGAAACCCCTGTGTTACCAAGAAATTTGATGTAGGGCTAAAAAGCAGCATTTGTGTTTACCTGGTCACCAGGCGTAATCAAACGCCGACTGATGCTCCACGTGGGTCTATGCAGAAGTCCTTCAGATTCTAATCCGGACTAAGTGATGCCTTACGGGCTTGTCTGAAACAAAGGACTTCAACATATGGGGTGATACTTTTTCACATTTTCACACTATTTTATAGTGTTTTGTATACCACAATTTTTATACAAAGATTTTACCTTTTCTACTTTAAAAGTTGTCGTCTCTCATTTATATATGTGCCTGAAATTGTATACTAGGACCACTAATAAAACCATTAACATTTCCTCATGATGTTATCGCTAGAATTCACTTTTTTGGATGAGATGGAACAATTTCTGGAAGTCCTTAGATGCAGTCCAAGCTTACCAGATAGATAAAAACATATTAAAATATTCCCAGACCTTTCACCAACCTGCCACACGATAAAAGGAAACAATTTCAAGCCATAACGAGTATCCTGCTCAATAGGGATATTCACAATAGATGAGCTTTACCATGAGCTTTACCATTTAACATAGCAATTAATACAGAACGAGGGTTGCTGGGCTCATTGTTGCAGTGCAAGTTTATGTAATTTATTTTTGTTTTCGCTGGTATTTTTGTAACTTACTCTAAAATGTAATTAAAATGCATTTTCTAAAGAGAAAAATAAAAAAATATTTGTTATAAATGGGGAGATTAAAATCACTGAAGGACATAAATAAAAGCTTGGCATCACAGTCGCAACAGAAGAAATTGCAGTGGTGAAGCTGCAATAAAATACCTTTTCTTTACAAGATTCCAAAAAGAATATGTTGATTACTAAATCTAGACAATACAACCTGGGAGACAAACAAAGTAGAATTTTAGAGAACGGGATTAAAAAGCAAGTAGTAAAATCTAAAACACAATATTTAAAAAACATTCAAAATAAATTAACTTATCATTTACAAGGAATTGTAAATACTTTTGGCCAGTATTACCAAAAGTTACTTAGCCTCCAAGAAGAATCTAGCCCGAAGGAAGAGAAAATAAAATAATTACTTGACTCAATTTGTCTACCCACACCTTCTGATAGCCTGTTAGGAATTATGAAAGCATCTTTTTCATCCAGGAAAATTATGGAAGCCATCAATAGTTTTAAAAGTGGGAAAGCCCCTGGCCCGACAGTGTTATTAATGACTACTTGGTTCATAATAAAAAGATGCTCCTTTCTTTCCTGGGATCTTTATTTAATAAATCCATACATTTCCCCCAAAAATTTTAGAATCGGTCATTATAATTATCCAAAAAGAAAGGTGAAATTTTGAAAGTTCATCAAATTATAGGACAATATCTTTAGTAAATGGTGATTTAAAAGTCTTTGCAATAGTTATTGTGTCTAGAATAAAGAAAATAATAGGGGATTTGATTAATAGGGATCAAATTGGCTTTATGCCAAATAGTCAGACCGGGGATGCTACCTGTCAACTTGTAGATTTGGTTCAAGTGGCCAGCATCTTCTGTACATCCAGTGTGTTCCTCTCCTTCGATGCTGAAAAAACGTTTGACAGAACACACTGGGGATATATATATATATTGTGCAAGCTATACAAGGATCGCTGGTTCAAGTGCCCTAGAGAGACTAATAAAAGCAGTAAAAAAACAATTAAATAAAGTTTTTTTATGTACAAAAATAGAAATATAAAAAGTTCAAAAATTCCCCCTTTTTCCATTTTTCCCTAAAGTAATATAAAAAAAAAAAAAGAAAAGAACATAACTAGTATCACCGCATTTGTAAAAGTCTGAACTAGCCTAATATAATGTTATTCAACTCGTACGGTGAACGCAAAAAAAAAAAGTGCCAAAATGGCAAGTTTTTGGTCACCTTAGCTCCTGCAAAAAATTGAATAAAATAATATCTAAAAGGCTAATTTACCCCAAAATGTTACCAATAAATACCACAGCTCACCCTGCAAAAAAACGTTCTTTAAACGTTATGAGTCTCAGATTATGGCATCACAAAACTTTTTTTTTTTAACAAATAGTTTTTTCTTTATAAAAATTGTAAAACATTAAAAAATACATAGAAATTTGGTATCCATTTAATCATATTGATCCGTAGAATAAACTTGACATGTCATATTTATCGCATGTTAAATGCCGTATAAACGAAACCGAAAAACAATGTCAGAATCTCTGTTTTTTGCCCATTTCACCCCACAAAGAATTTAAATGATGCCATTAAAAACTACAACTCGTCCCATAAAAAAGCAGCCCTAATACTGCTGTATCCGAGTCATACAGGTTTTATTATTAAATGTAATTTCAGCATTTAAAAAAACCTAGAGTGCAAAAAAAAGTAATGCTTCTACAAATCGGCAGATGGGGGTATGGGGGTACCCGATATTCAACAGTATCAAATGGTGGCCTTTTTAGTTCCCATTAAGGAGTGGTGGAAGGAACCCCTCTTCCCAGAAATGGGTACAAATTAAACAAGAAGACTGTGGGCAGGAAATGTTTAGGTACCTGTTCGCTCTGAACTCATTCTACCCACAGCAGACCTGGCCCATGCTGCTATTCTTGCAGTACAAGTTTAAACTGAGAAGTTTGATTTGTAATGACATCCTGTAGCACGAAGAAGGTATGAAACTAAGGGGAAGAAGAGGTTGCTTGACTTCAATCTACAAAGATTTGTCGACTGAAGCGAGCGTTCCAAAAACACTGCTTTGTTGATGATGTATATATCATTTTTGTTATGTAATTGGTTGTATCGTTTTAAAATTTGAATAAAAAAGAAAAAGAAAAAAAATGACCCAGTGTTTGGAGAAGAAGAGACAGGAGAATGAGGAGACTTCTTAGAGAAGAGATTCTGAACCAGTTGCTTAAGGAGGGACACATGAAAAGAATTGGGGATCTTCAAAGATTTGGTGAGACAGAGTTTATAGGAGACAGGATTGATCTGTTTTAAAAAAGTATAAGGACCCAAAAATTGGGGAGCAAGCTTGAAACAGGTTGATTGACCTCAATCGAATGTGCTTAGAGGACAGCCAGACTTTTTTTTCTAGGAAACTGAGCAGGAACTCTGCATTTTTTGTCTGCATTTCTCTTGAAGCGAATTTTGACTTTACTAATCTTCTGCCAGTTGCATAAGAATTGTGCTTGAGAGAGGTTTCCAGCAGGAACTTCAGACAGTGTTGGGACTGGCAAAGGAATTCTGGGATACTGCCCATATATCAAGAAAAAAGGAGAAGACTGATTCCCCATATGATTAGAAGGTTAGTCCAGTCATCTTGAAGGGTGTGGGGGGGGGGGTGGAATTCCTGAGGAAGTTCTCCTGAAAATGATTGATCCATTCCACTTGTCCATTACATTGTGGGTGGTAGGCAGATGACAAGTCCAACTTAATTTCAAGTAACTGGCAGAGTGCTCTCCAGAACGTTGACGTGAATTGCACTTCTCTAATGGACACAATGTGCCTAGGTAGTCCATGCAGGTGAAAGATGTGCTTGATGAAGATAGTCACCAGACAAGAAGCAAAAGGAAGGTCAGATGACGAGAAACAAGTTCTAGCGTTTTCCAGATGCCAGGATATGAAGTGAACTTATGAAGAGAAATTACCCTAAGGGTATGTTCACATGGCAGCATCCATTACGGCTGAAATCACGGAGCTGTTTTCAGGAGAAAACAGCTCCTGAATTTCAGACATAATGGCATGTTGCTGGCGTTTTTCGCTGCGTCCATTACGGACGTAATTGGAGCTGTTTATCTATGGTGCCAATGGAAAACGGCTCCAATTACATCCCAAGAAGTGACAGGCACTTCTTTGACGCGGGCATCTTTATTACACGCCGTCTTTTGACAGCGGCGCGTAAAAAAAATGACCGTCGGCACAGAACATCGTAGAGCCCATTCAAATGAATGGGCAGATGTTTGCCGGCGCATTGGAGCCGTATTTTCGGACGTAATTCGAGGTTAAAACGCCCAAATTACGTTCGTAAATAAGGTGTGTGAACCCAGCCTAATAGAGGATTTGTTTTTTGTAGAGAGGAACAAAAGATATTCCTTTAGGAATGTTGAGAACTTCAGCTGGCGCCATAGACAAAATGCGACTGTGGTCGTTAATAAGTTGGAGTTCAGGAGCTTGATCCTAAGAGTCAAAGGAGCAAGATAAAAGGAGGAACCTTGATCTGTTGGCTGGTCAATAATGGAGGAACATGTTGATCCGAGAGAAGAACAGAGCCCAATGTGCTTGACGATGATTAAGTCCCTGTGCAGTTTGCAGGTATAACAAATTTATGTGGTCGGTGTAAATAGTGATGAGATGATGAGCCCCTTCAGGAAAATTTCTTCACTATACAAGGGCTAATTTGAAGGCTCGGAGCTCACAATGTTGGCAGGAAGGAAAGCTTTGGAGAAGAAGCCGAGTTTATATTTTTTCTAAGACAAGACAGTACCCACTCCTACAGATGAGGCACCATCTCCAGGATGAATGGTTTGCTAGGATCTGGTCTATGGAGGACTGAGGCAGTGGAGAAGGCCTGTTTAAGACTGAACAGTATTGACTACAAGAGTCCAAATTTTGGCATTGACCCCCTTTCTGGTGAAAGCAGAGATGGGTGCCACCAGGGAAAAAAAGTGAAGAGTGAATTGCTGATATTAAGTAGTAAATCCTAGAAATCATTGTGTGGCTTTGAATCTTTGTGGACAAGGCCATTTAAAGGGAACCTTTCACCAGCATTTCACCTATTGAAATCTACTCACCCCTTGCTGGCCGCTGCTGTCAAAAGTTCATTGCCGTTATCCCCTCTCCTAAACTCCTCTTCCGACTGTAAATAACGGTCTGAAAACTGGCCCATGCTGAATGCTGAAATTTCGTCTGAGAGAGTGCGCATGCACCCATCATGTATGGTCCGACACCCTTCCCTGCTTCGTCCGGGCCTCAAATCTTGTTACTGCGCTTGTGCCACTATGGTTTCCAGTTGTACGCACGCACCCCAATAGGACATCGATGCGCAAGCACAGAGTTTTGTGTGTGCTAGGTGGAGGAGAGGAGCTGTCAATCAAAAGTAAGGAGGCGGTTAACTCGGAAAGCCTTTAGAAATGAAGATATAACTTTTTTCAAATGAAAATATGACTCTTTTATGCTCATTAACATACGGCACAGGAACACTAAAAAACTGAATACTAAAGGTACAGAGCCTACTTAGAAGATAATCATAGGTTACATAAAAATAATATTTCACCCACTTCCACCAGGTATCTCTAGTTTAATAGGTGAAATTCTGGTGACAAGTTCCCTTTAAGTATTGCAGACAATTTTGCTAGATCCATTTAAAGTCCTTGGTCAGAGATTATGTATTCTAAATAAGGAAAACAAGGCATAAAGATGATTCTCCCACAGTCGTTGGAGGACTAGTCGCACTTGCTTGCAGTGGGTGTAAAGATCTGGGAAGAAAACAAGGATGTCATACAAATATACCACAACAAAACTGTGAAAAAGGGCTCTAAAAATGTAATTTACAAATTCTTGAAACACAGCTAGATTATTACGGAGGCCAAGGGGCTTAACCATGTATTCAAGGTGACTGTGTGTTAAAAGCAGTTTTCCATCTCATTCACGAATGTGAATCAAATTATATGCTTTACGTATATCTACCTTGTTAAAAATCTTCTCTCCCTCTAGACGGTCACAAAGTTCAGAAATCAGAGGCAATACTAGAGGATACTTGTTTTTATAGTGATTTTTATTGAGTTGACGGTAATCAATACAGGGGCGTAAAGTACCGTCTTTGTGAAACAACATTAATGTTGATAGTGTTAGAGTATAGAGAGACATACCGTATTGACAAGGAGAAAGACGAGGCTGGACAGCATCACGGAAGGCTTAAGGGAAAGCCTCCATGACTGCCATAGGAGGGAAAGGTTAGCCAATAGGAAGGGAAAGGGTTAGTGGAGGCAGGGAAAAGGGAGGAGACGGAGAGGGGAGGAGGCGGGGTGAGGTATCTGTTCCTCCCGCTGTTTTCGGCATTGAGTCGGAAGCAGCGGGAGGAACAACAGGTAGAAATTAGCTCCCACTGCTCCTACTTACGATGTCGTCTCCGGTCACGTTGCTTGAGCAGCTGCAGGCAGCAGCTGCGTACCATGATCCGGGTTGGCTGGAAGAGACAGTAGCGACACTGGCCCGGATCCCTCAGGCGGGCCCGGCGCTCTGTGTCGGCAGTTAGCACAGATGCGCTCCCCTCCCCCGCCCCCCTCGAAGGCGCTGGTGATATGGCAGCGGGGGGAGAGTTGATTCTTGCTGCCCCGGCTCCGATAAAGCAGAGGGCGTCGTCGGGAGCGGCGGTTGCTCAGGCTGTGTCACTCCGCCGCTCCCGGCGGTCCCGTCCACAAGAGCGTCTGAGTCCAGATGTGGTCCCGCGGGCCCAGCGTCGCAGGGGGAGCCCTTCTAAGGACGCTGCAGGCCAGATTTCTGGGATGGGCGCCTCCTCCCAGGGCCTGCGTCCTGGCAGGAATCCCCAGCCGGGACGGGGCTTGGCGGTTAACAGGGAGTCGCAGGCCGGGCTCCCTGTCACGCCCCCGCCTTCAGACGCAGTGTTCCGGGTGCAGTCCACGGCAGCCTCGCATGGTGATGTGCCGGCCAGGGGGCAGGCTTCCTCGAGATCATCGGTGAGGACGCCAAGATCAGCGACGACGACGAGGTCCGGTCAGAGGTCTGGGTCCCTGCGGTCGGGCGGCAGGTTGTCGGCCCCTCTGCCAGCGTGTCGGGGTCCCTGTGTCGGAGATGTCGGTGTGAGTACCAGTTGGCAGCGAGAGAGGATCTGGAAGATGGAGAGCTGGATGAGTCGCAGCGCAGTCAGAATTTTCCGGCTGGCGGGAACACAGCGCCTGGGCAGCATGGTGAGTGTGTAACTCCTACTTTACCGTATCCAGCAATTTTCATGTCGGGTGTTGGGGTGGGGCAGCGAGCGCGGAGGTATCGGCTGTCGATAGTGGCGTTGTCGGGTGGGTTGTTTGCGCGAGTTAGTCGGGCGCTTAGATAGGGCAGTGGCGCCTGTAGTTCCAGCGGGGTCCCCGGTGGTGGTATGGGAAGGTCCTCGTGATTTACAGCCGCGGTCCATGGTTGGTGATGTTCCGGGGGTGTCCAAGGAAGCAATAGCAGTGTCTGTCCAAACTGAGGCGCAGAAGGATGGGGATAGAATTTGGCTTGATGATCGTGCTCAGGGCGAGGTTTACATTTGTTTTGAGGGTCCTTTAGGGGCTCAACTTAAACAGGAGGTAAGGGAACGGATTTGGAAGGATGAGTACGTGGAAATTTTTTCTCTCCTGCCGCTTGCGAAGTTCAACTTTGATAAGGGCAAGCGGGATGAGAGTAAAAAGGAGGAAGAGGAATGCCGGCGGTATAGGCTTATCCCGCAGACGTTCGTTAATTGGTCGCAAGCTTTTGCTATTTTGGCAAGTGTGATCGGGGAAAAGGCGCCGGAAAATTGCTCGGCGTTGTTTTGTTATTTCGATGCCATCGGGAGGCCTATCGGGCGTACGGGGGTCAGGCGTGGTTGCGGTATGAGGAGCAATTTCGCCAGCGGAAGGCGGTCCGGCCGGCGATTCGGTGGGATCAAAAAGATATTGCGCTGTGGTTGCGGGTTACGGCCTCGGTTAAGCAGTCCTTTCCCGGGAGCGTTGGCCAAGGAGGTCAGTCTAGTCAGTCCGGACAGGGTTCCGGGTCAAAACTTGGGTTCTGCTGGCAATTCAATGATGGCCAGTGTAAGTTCGGGGCCACATGTAAATTTAAACATGTCTGTTCGGAGTGCAACGGCTCCTCTCATGGGGCCGCAAAATGTATGCGAAAAGGCTAGCGGTCAGGCCCTCAGTCCTCCTCCGTTAGTCAAGGTGCGGTCGCCGGTGGGGGTGGAAAGGATAGCCCCATATCTAAATGAATATCCGAATAGGGTTGCAGCCAAGTTAATTTATGAGGGGTTTTTGTTTGGTTTTGTTATTCCCCCTCCTCCGTATGAGGTTCCGGTTACACGGCGCAACCTTAAGTCGGCTTATTTGCACTCGGCGGTTGTTTCGGAAAAACTTTTGAAAGAAGTTTCGTTGGGTCGCATGGCCGGGCCTTTTGTCGAGCCGCCGATTGAGAATCTAGTGGTATCCCCCTTGGGAATTGTGCCAAAGCGGGAGCCCCATAAATTCCGTTTGATTCAGCATTTGTCTTTTGCCAGGGGATCGTCGGTAAATGATGGGATAGATCACGATTTATGCTCGGTTGTTTACACATCACTTGATAAAGCGGTGGCGTTAGTGCGTGAGGCTGGACCTGGGGCGTTGTTGGCGAAGACGGACATTGAGGCGGCTTTTCGCTTGTTGCCGGTACATCCGGAGAGCCAACGGCTGTTGGGTTGCTTCTGGAATGGGGGGTTTTATGTCGATAGGTGTCATCCAATGGGGTGTTCTCTTTCTTGCACATACTTTGAGGCTTTTAGTAGCTTCGTGGAATGGGTGACGAAGGGCGTAGCAGGGGTGGACTCATTGATACATTATCTTGATGATTTTTTGTGTGTCGGCCCTAGCGGTTCCCCTGTTTGCGGTAACTTATTGTATTCCTTGCAGAAGGTTGCGACAGATTTTGGAATTCCTTTGGCGCCTGGTAAAACTGAGGGCCCGGTCTCTACCATCTGTTTTTTAGGGATCGCAATTGATTCGGTTGCAATGGAGTGCAGGCTGCCTGAGGATAAATTACTGCCATTGCGGCATGAGGTGAGGCGGGCCTGCCGATTGAAGAAGATCACTTTGCGCGATCTCCAGTCGCTGCTGGGGAAGTTGAACTTTGCCTGTCGGATTATGCCAATGGGTAGAGTTTTTAGTAGGCGATTGGCGGCAGCAATGGCGGGTATCCGGGCATCCCATCATTTTGTGAGGATTTGGTTGGAACACAGGGCAGATCTGCAGGTCTGGGATGCGCTCCTCGGGCAATATGATGGTAGATCATTGTGGATGTCACCGGTGCAGGATATGAGCGAGTTGGAGTTGTTTACTGACGCGGCGGGGTCTGGTGGTTTTGGCTCGTATGCAGGAGGTCAATGGTGTGCGGGGAACTGGCCGGACAGCTGGGTGATCAGTGGCCTTACGCGGAATCTGTCCCTGCTCGAGCTGTTCCCCATCGTGGTTGCGGTGACCATTTGGGGGGACAGGCTCAGGGATAAAAAGGTTTGTTTCCACTGCGATAACATGGGGGTGGTGTTAGCAATTAACAACTTATCAGCATCTTCTCCGCCTGTGGTTCAGTTGTTGCGTCACCTAGTTTTGGTGTGCTTGTCTTTAAACACGTGGGAGTTGCGGTGCATGTACTAGGGGTTTCCAATTGTATTGCTGATGCTCTTTCTCGCTCGCAGTGGGATCGCTTTCGTCAATTGGCACCGGGAGCGGAGCTGTTCGGCTTGGCTTGCCCGGAGCATCTCTGGGATCTGGTTTCGGTCCCGTGGAACGGTTGATTGAACGGTCGTTGGCTAGTGCGACTTGGAACGCTTATTCGGCGTGTTGGCAGCAGTGGGAGGAGTGGGTAAGAGTGTTGGGTAACGTCAGCACGGAGCAATACAGGTTGGTGGCATTGTTGTACTGGTTGGGGGATGCTTGGGAGGTGGGGTTTTCTCCAGCTAAGGTGAATCGTTTTGTTGCTGGTTTGGCGTTTGGATTTAAATTACAGGGTTTTCAGGATGTGTCCAAGCATTTTCTTGTAAGGCAAGCTTTGAAAGGTTTGCGACGCGGCAGGGCTGAAGCAGATCAGAGGCGACCCGTGTCATTTACCCTCCTTGGTTCGCTGGGCGCATCGCTGGGGGCTGTTTGTAATTCGCCTTATGAGGTAGAATTGTTTCGGTTGGCTTTTTCCCTCGCGTTTTTTGGAGCACTCAGAATTGGGGAGTTGGTTTCTCCTAGTACGGCAAGGGCTGGGGGATTGCGACAGGCGGATGTGGGTCTATACGGGGATAGACTCGAGTTGTTGTTGCGGCGGTCCAAGACTGATCAATTAGGACGGGGTAGGCGGATAGTGTTGTTTGCCCTCCCCGGGTCGGCAATGTGTCCGGTTGCTTGTATGGTTGCGTTCAAGCCACGGGGCAAAGTGCCTGAGTCGCCATTGCTCCGCCATGAGAATGGCTCGTTTTTGTCCAGGTATCAATTTGATGATGTATTAAAAAAATGCTTGGCTGAGGTTGGAGTTGGATACGGGTATTACTCGTCTCACTCGTTCAGGATCGGCGCGGCTTCAGAAGCTGGGCGTTGGGGGTTGGATGACGAGGGTGTGCGTCGCATTGGCCGCTGGGAGTCTAATAGGTTTAGGACTTACGTGTGCCCTCATTTGTTGTGAGTTTGTAAATTGTTTCTGATGGCCTTTATTTGCGTTTGCTTGTCCTTTCATTTCAGATCATCACCCATGTTTAGTTTGGCTGTTAGGACATTCTTATGTGCACTGGGGGGCACTGCGGGCGGACGTTCGCCCGGATGGCCGCCAGCTTCGGATTCCGCGGCAAGATGCGGTTTTACATTGGCTGGGATTTTGAGGTATGTTTAGGGAGCCGGGTATTGACCGAGTTTCAAACATACTCTCAGCTTGATAGAGTCTTTGTGAGTCCTCCATTTACACAGTGTCTATACCCTGTGATGAGTTACAGATGGCAGAGATTAAATAATGACCCCCAACATTCTCCTCTAAATAAGAGACCGATATTGGAACATCTCAAATGGGTGATGAGAGAAGTAGGGTACTTCTGCTTGTTCATTGTAGTGTCGTATCAACTTATGCTCTAAAAAAAGGACTACAAGATTTTGTCTTAATAGTAATGTGCTTAACATTATGCTGCATTGTGCTGGTGATGTGGGTCTCATGCGGGCCAGGATGAGGGAGTTTGTTGCCCTTCAACATGCCTTAGTCCAATCCCAAACCCTGATTCTTAACCACTTAAGCATCAAGCCTATTTTAGTTTGTTTTTTCTGTCCCCACCTTCCAAGAGCCATGACTATGTCATTGCTATGTCGACATAACCATCTGAGGGCTCTTTTTCTTGCAGTACAAGTGGTAGTTTTTAGGGTAAGGCCACACGGTGTGGCCATGTTACGTTTATGTTGCGTTTTTAAACCACAGCAAGTCATTTTTCAATAGCAGTCAATAGTGAAATTTGTATTATGGACAGACTGCTGCTATTATATTACAATGTGTTTTTTGTGCGGTTGAACGCATCATCATAATGTCCGACCGCATGCGATTAATGACCGCGCTGCCAATGTTGTTGCCGAACTGCTTGCGTTTTTGCTAACAGTTCTGCAACGCATTGTAATGAACTATATACAGGAAGCACCTAACAAACTTCAATGCCAGTGAAAACTATGTCCATAAACGATGTGCGTAAAAAAAATGCAACAGAACTGCAGCATTACAGAGACAAAAAACGCATGCAGTTGACGCAATAAAACTGCAACAAAACCCCATCAACGACGCACCATGTGGCCTTACCCTTAATGGCACCATTTCACGTGCCATATAATGTACTGAAAAATCTAATTATTTGTGGGTGGAATAGAAGAAAAAGCAGCAATTCTTTCATTGTTTTTGGGCATTCTTTTACGGCGCTCACCGTGCGGGAAAAATTACGTGTTAACTTTATTCTGCGCGTCAATATGATTACATTAATGCCAAATTTATTTCGTCTTTCTTAGATTTTACTACTTTTACAAAATAAATACAATTTGTTAAAAAAAAACGTGCAGCAATATTCTGAGACCCATAACGTTTTAATTTTACATTGATGGAGCTGTGTGGGGGCTTGTTTTTTGTGGGGCAAACTTTAGTTATTATTGGCACCATTTTGGAGTACGAACAAAACATTTTGGGCAGGAAGGGTTAACAAAAATCAGCAATTCCAGTGTTTTTCTTGCACTTTTGTTTTCACAGCATTCACGATGCAGGATAAATAACATTATATTTTAATAGCTCAAATTTTTACGGACGTGGCGATATCAGTTATGTTTATTTTTTATTGTTTGCCTCATGTTACAGTAAATATAGGAAAAGGTTTTTAACTTTTTTTATTATTTGATGTTGAAAACATTATTAGAATTACTTTTACATTTTGTTCAAGTCCCTCTAGAAAGCTTGCACATTATGTGTTGCAGTATGCAATGTATTGCAATATGCTTTTTTCTGGCTATAGGTGGACCAAGATGGCAGACCTGGGGGTCTTCATTAGACCCCCAGACTGCCATAAGAACTATTGGCACTCCATCGTCGTGTTGCGTGGGGGGGGGGTAGATGGGGTGAAAAATAAGACCCCCACTGTCTGACATCTAGATCTAAGTGGTTTAACAGCCGGGATCGGTGTCATCTCCAATCTCGAACCTAAGAGTGAGGTGTCAGCTGTAATATACTCCATGCTTCTGCACTTCGCATTACTATGTACATGTACATCATAATGTGTTAAGGGTCAAAGGAAAGGTGTCATGATTTTTTTATAAATTAATTTATGTGTTTATTTAATAAAATTTTATATATACTTTATTTATTTTTTCACATAAAATGTTATTTTTTTTTTTATTAACACTTTTTTAATTAACCGGGTGCTTTATGTTTTATGTTTTATGTTCATTACATGGTTAATAACATGGGTAATAATATTGCACATCTTTGGCAAAACAGACCATTGATATATTTGCTTTAAGTTCCTTCTGGAGTGCCGTTGTGATACATATTGATACTAATGTATCCTAAGACATTCCAATAAAGGCAATACTTGTGTATCGCTCTGGCAAACAGATTAGTAGTTTAGTTCATTACTCCAGTGCAGTGTTGCATTGGTTTATGAAGCTTAGTTTATCTTGAACCATCATATGCCAGACACTCCAATTAGGACCTATCGTCTGTGCTACCTATGCTTGTACTCAGAATCTTTGGCATTAGTGCCCTTTTTTAGAATACCATTAATAAAACAATTTTTAAACGTTTAGACAAGCAGTATAATATTTATTAATAATTAAAACGTATACCTACTACATCAGCTTTGGAATTGAATCTGTTCATTACATCCTGTGCTTCTGCCGTCTTGCTCTGTACTGTGCATGCGCAGTTCAGAGCGACCCAGCATAGAAGCTGGTTTATAGGGGGAAAACCGGCGCCATTTTGGAGAAGACTGGCTGCAGGTGAGGAGTGTGGGTGTGTGTGTGCGCGTGTGCGCAGGGGGTTTTGTGTGTGTGGGGATCTGTGTGTGGCGCGGTTGCATTTTTGGAGGGGTTTGTGTGTGGGGGGTAGACGGAGCAGCGATGCTCGCCGCTGTTTCTCTAAAACAGCTGATTGGCGGCTGTGAAGGATCAGCGGCACACACGCTCCGCTTATCATTCACAGCCACTTATCTGCTGTTTTGAAGGACCAGCGGAAAGCACCGGTGTTCCGTCGTGCGCCCCCAACACACACACACAAACCCCCCCAACATGCAGGTAAGGTGGGTGTCTGTGTGTGTGTGTGTGGGTGTGTGGGGGGGGGTGTATGTGGTGCGGTTGCATGTTTGGGGGGTTTGTGTGAAGGGGCGCTCGACAGGGCAGCAGCGTCGCTTGCCGCTTTTTTTTTACGAACAGCTGATTGGTGGCTATGAAGGATCATCGGCACACGAGCGCCGCTGATCCTTCACAGCCACTTATCATCAGTTTTGAAGGATTAGCGAAGAGCACTATTGCTCCGTCGAGTTTCTCCACACACACACAAACCCCCCCCAAACAGGTGTGTGTGCATGCGTCTTTTTGTGTGTGGGGGTCCGTGTGTGGCACGGTTGCATGTTTGGGAGGGTTAGTGTGTGTGTGTGTGTGTGTGTGTGTGTGTGTGTGTGTGTGTGGGGGCACTCGATGGAATAGCAGTGTTCTCCGCCGCTTGATGGAGCAGCGGTGCTCGCTGCTGTTCCTTCAAAACAGCTGCTCCGTCGTTCCTTGCTCCTTCTGTGAATTGCCGTGTAACTACAAGGTGATTTACAGTAGGAGCAAGGAATCAAGAAGCAGCGAAATATTACAAATTTTTATTTTTTTGTTTTGCATGTTTCACTGGACTGTTTGAACTATGTCGTAGATTCGTTGGACTACTTCGATGATCAACTTTTTTTTCCTTTTAAATAAAATAGTGAAAGAGAGTCTTGTGGGGGAGTTTTTATTTCAATAAAAAATTATTTTCTTATGTCTCTATGTTTTTTTTAGTACTTTATTGCCACCTTAGTAATGGCAGTTGTCTGTTTGACAATGTCCATTACTAAGGTGGGGCTTAGTGTTAGCCAGTTAAAAAGCTAGCACTAACCCCCCATTATTATCCCGGTACCAACTGCCATCAGGGGTATTGGGAAGAGCCGGGTACAATACAGTACCCGACCATCTGTAGTGATGGTCGGGCACTTGGGCGGCTGCAGGCTGGTATCATTAGGCTGGGAAGGGCCAAAAGCGTTGGCCCTTCCCACCCTGGTAATGCTAGACTGCAGCTGTTTTATTGTATCTGGCTGGTTATGAAAATAGGGGGAACCAATTTGACTTTGGTTATGTTCACAAGAGACAGAAATTTCTCCAACCGCTTCATATATCTGAATGGAGTTAGTAAAAATCCATGCACGTGTTGCTCCAATCAGATCTATGCAACAGGATTTCAGTTGTACTGTAGAAAGAAAACAACCTTTACAAATATTAAATATTTTTTGGACAGGAGTTATCAGGCCTGTATAATATGCATTCCAATACATGCTGGTCCCAGAGCACCAAATACAGTATTGGAAATTCAACATTCTTAACACATTGAAATGCTAACATAGAATGTATATTTATTTTTAGTTTTAGCTCTACTATTTGCTCTACTATCTTGTCTTTGTCATGAGATACAGTTAGGTCCAGAATTATTTGGACAGTGACACAAGTTTTGGCATTTTAGCTGTTTACCAAAACATTTTGAATATACAGTAATATAATCAATACGGCCTTAAAGTGCAGACTCTCAGCTTTAATTTGAAGGTATTCACATCCTAATTTAAGGAAGGGTTTAGGAATTAGAGCTCTTTAATATGGAGCTGCCTCTTTTTCAAGGGACCAAAGGTAATTGGACAATAATCTCAAATCTATTTAATGGGCTGCATGGGCTGTTCTCTCATTAATCCATCATCAATTAAGCAGGTAAAAGGTCTGGAGTTGATTCTAGGTGTGACATTTGCCGTTGGAAGCTGTTGCTGTGAACACACAACATGAGGTCAAAGGAGCTCTCAATGCAAGTGAAACAGACCATCGTTAGGCTGAAAAAAAAAAAGAAGAAATCCATCAGAGAGATAGCACAAATGTTAGGAGTGGCCAAATCAACAGTTTGGTAAATTCTTGAAAAAAAAGGTGGAAACCATTAATCAGCCTCAAAAATAGAAAGGCCAGATTAGACTTTGCCAAACCACATCTAAAGAAGCCAGCCCAGTTCTGGAACGGCATGCTTTAGAAAGATGTAACTAGGATCAACTTGTACCAAAATGATGGGAGGAAGAAAGTATGGAAAGGGCTTGGAAAGGCTCATGATCCAAAGCACACCACATCCTCTGTAAAATATAGTGGAGGCAGTGTGATGTCATGGGCATGCATGGCTGCCAAAAGCACTGTGTCACTAGTGTTTATTGATGATGAGACTGAAGACAGAAGCAGCCGCATGAATTCTGAAGTGTTCAGGGATATACTTTCTGCTCAGATTCAACCAAATGCAGCAAGGTTGATTGGATGTCGCTTCACAGTACAGATGGACAATGACCCAAAATATACTGCGAAAGCAACCCAGGAGTTTTATAAGGCAAAGAAGTGGAATATTCTGCAATGGCCAAGGCAATCACCAGATCTCAATCCGATCGAGCATGCATTTCACTTGCTTAAGACAAAACTTAAGGCAGAAAGACCCACAAACAAGCAACAACTGAAGACTACTGCAGTAAAGGCAAAGCATCACAAAGCAGGAAACCCAGCGTTTGGTGATGTCCATGGGTTCCAGACTTCAGGCAGTCATTGCCTGCAAAGGATTCTCTACAAAGCATTTAAAAAAAACCATTTTATTTATGGTAATGTTAATTTGTCCAATTACTTTTGAGCCCCTGAAATGAGGAGGCCTTATGTATACTACATCATGTTTATATACTAGATGTTTTTATCCATCTTCCTATAATAATTGACTATAACATGATATTTCTGATGCTGAAATAATAATCTGATATGCTATATTTATACATTGTCAGCTGATATACTATAGCATCTAAACATAGCATTTATATGGTAATCAAGTAACTGGTTGGACACGTGTTTTGCCTTGCTCATATGCTTCCGTTCCGGGTCTTGTGCACATGCCCAGGCGTCCGTGGCAACCTTGAGTGATCAGTATCTATGTGTGGACGTGATGCATCACTACACTATGACGTAGAACGCATGTGTACGCATCACATGACGCTTGACGCGGTTCCCACAGGGAGGTGCACCACAGAGAATTGAAGTATGACACCATTAAAGGATTGTGGTAATTACTAAACTGAGGCATGTGTAGCAAGGCATACACGATTGGTCAATGGCCCCATAAATAGCGAGTAATTTGAATAGAGCACCACCCCTAGATAAAGGCGCAAGCCGAAAGGCGTTTCGGGTTTGGACACCATTCCAGGGAACAGGACATGGCTGGCCAGCATTGGTGATGCATTGATGTGGGGGATTGTGATGATATCTCATCAACTTTGCACTTAGCACTTTAATCTTTTTCATGTGGCGATACTTTGGCTATTTAAGTAGCAGTTTATTGGTATCTGTATTACTTAGAATATGGTTATTGATTATATACCAACTCAGTAGCCAACGTCAACTCAGTCCTTTTTTTGTCTCTAAACTATACTGCCTGTATGTACTGCACTTTAGTATATATATTTTTCAAGTCAGGTATATAACTTTTGTGATACATTGTATGTGATAGTAGTGATCTTATTTTCATCAGTGTGGATTCATTTTTAACGTATTGTTACTTTTAAAGAATATGAAATAAAGTATTTCTTTTTATCGAGCTTAAAGACTCAGTACAGCTCTGTTACTAATTGGGATCATTAAAGTGTTCAGGTAATGGAATTACATGCACTGGATATAGATTGGATTAGTACTTTTATAGTAGTGGGGAGCGTTTGCAGATCGCTACCCCATCAACAACAGAGAGCCTATAGTGTAGTTGAAAAACTCTTAAAGAGAACCTGTCATCTGCCCAAAAACTGCAGCTGAGCCTCACAGATTCTGACGCTTTTGATTTTTTTTCTTCTAGCCCCCACGGTTGCTGAGATATGGGTGCTGTTAGTATTGGTGCCCGATATGCAAATCAGGTCTTTGACTGTCAAGTGGGTGGGTCACACCAGTCACTTGATAAGGGGTAATCTCCCACTTGACAGTCGAAGGCCTCATTTACATATCGGACACCAGAACCAATGGCCCCGATATCTCAGGAACCGAGGGGGCTAGAAGAAAAAAATAAAAAGCAGCAGAATCTGTGAGGCGCCTACAATCTAACTAAGATATAAGCTGCAGTTTTTTGGGCAGGTGACAGGTCTAAGGTTTAAGAAAGCCCCCCGAAATGTTTTGCTGAGATGGCGTTCTCAGGGGGTATTAGGGGCAAAGCCCTAAGTTTCTCACAAGAACACCTCACTTATAGAACACCTGAGTTTCTGCACAAGGTCAACCTATTGCCTGCTGTTGCATGCTGGAGGTCTATGGTTGAGAAGAGGGACAATTTCACAGCTGATGGCACTGTGTGGGAGATTATGCAGTGTTACCAAATAGGGAATGTAGGTTAATGGCATGGGAACTGGTTAATGGCATGGGAACAGGCTAATAGCATAGGAACATGCTAATGGCATGGGAACTTTGCTATTAACCATACATATAATACCTGAAGTGTTACTCATAGATGCTTGCCCTGCCAAATAAAATCTCTGCCTGGTATCCATCCATATTATGTAGGATATACAAAATCTGTAGTAGTAACACCATCTTTGTCAAAGCACCTCAAGCCAACAGAGAAATAGGCAAAAATCTCCACATTTTAATTTGATCCCAAAGCCTTCAAATACTCTGTCACCTTACATGAAATCTGGATCCTAAATATTTAATATAGGGGGAAATGCTAATCCAGCCATTTGCACACATATGGTCCACTGTAAGGCTATGTTCACACGCAGTATTTTGCCGAGTTTTTTGACGCGGAAACCGCGTCGCAAAACTCGGCAAAAACGGCCCGAGAACGCCTCCCATTGATTTCAATGGGAGGCGTCGGCGTCTTTTTCCCGCGAGCAGTAAAACTGCCTCGCGGGAAAAAGAAGCGACATGCCCTATCTTCGGGCGCTTCCGCCTCTGACCTCCCATTGACTTCAATGGGAGGCAGAGAAAGCGTATTTCTCGCTGTTTTATGCCCGCGGCGCTCAATGGCCGCGGGCGAAAAACGGCGCGATAATCGCCGCGAAAATCGGCGTGCAGGGAGAGGAATATCTGCTTCAAAGTTCCAAACGGAATTTTGAGGCAGATATTCCTCCCCCAAAATACTCCGTGTGAACATAGCCTAAGTAAGGCTCATTTACTACACCTGATCTTTGAAAGATTAAAGGCTATGTAAACGTTTGAACACATTTGTTTTTTTAATAAAACGTTGGTTTATAAAAAAACAAAAACAAAAAAACTACGATGTTTTGTGGTGTTATAAGCAACTTTGTAATTGATTTTTATTATTAAAAAATGTTTTTAGTTTTTCAGATACAGCTTCTATGTATCTTGGATACATAGAAACTGTATCTTGCTCTCAAACCTGAATCTGTCTGGTCAGTGGGACTGACGACTTCGGTGACAGCGGGTCCTGCGTGTCTCTGACACGCAGGATCCACCTGTTATCGATCACATCTAAGTCATGAACGTAGATGTGACCGATAACAGCTGTATCCTGCCTTTAAAGTTTGTGATATTTTTCATTATAATTGTGACAGGAATCAGTCTAATCATCACTAACCATGATAGGAGTTTATATCCTTTCCCTGTGGAGAGTCAATGTGATACAGTCCATGCAATTACATCATAGAGGAAGTTCTGGTGCCTGTATGAGTGACACAGGATTATTCCATTGACTCAAGTAGAAAAAAAGCTTGTCACTAAAGCCTGATTTACGCTGCTGCTATGCAACAGCCACTGTGTAATATTTAGGGATATAAATAATAAGATATAGAACAGATAAGAGACTGAAACAGAATTCCTTAAAGGGACCTATGGAAAACTTTAGTTTCCCTCTAAGAGACATACCTGCTTCTTCTAAAAGAAGGAACATGTCATCTGTATAAAGCATATTTTTTTTTCTTCCAGTGGCAATACACAAAGTCCCTTTATATCGGGTCTAGCTCGTATAAGAATAGTGGTTCCATGACCGGAGCACACAGCAGAGGAGACAGGAGGCATCCCTGCATTGTCCACCTGTCCATATCAAATATCAAGTATGTGCTGTCATTAAAACTGAGGCTTGCTTTGGCATCACTATAGAGTAGCATTCAGCTTTCTCTCATCAGCGTAAACCACCAAAATCCTATGTATTACTCTCATTTCCTAAGAAGAGTTTTCTTATGCTAACCCAACAGGATGGCTAGATTCACCAAAACACTGGCAATGCAAAAGATTTTGGCATTTCTACTGACTGATTTTCTGGACTAGAGGAAGGAGAATCATGCCCACTCTACCTTCCATGCACAGAAAACTTACTAAGAAATCAGTTCAGCAAAGCCCCCCAGAAATATATCTGCTCTGCACTCATTTTATGCTGTGGGTTTCTGTAAGGTAATTCTCACTTTGACACAGAAAACTCTAATATATACTTTATTTACATTATTATACAATAGATTACTCATATAAATCTTATTGAAATTCTTTATTGACCCTGTATGTTACATGTGCTGAAACCAGTCCTGATAAATAATTTAAACTTTTCGAAGAGGAGTTTTATATGCACATTTCTATTGCAATTTTTAACAGTAAATTAAGAAAGAAAAGCTGCTTTGTGCGGATTGCGCTAAAATCCCTTAGTGTGAATTCTATACTCTTTATATTTCCCCCCTTGCTTGTCAAAAAACTTATCTACTCTTGAAATTTATTATTGAAGTCTCTCTAGTAGAACTACCCATTGAAGCCTTACGAAAGCTCATACATGATTTAAGAAGCTAACAACACTGAAAGAAATAGGTCAGGTAAAAGAAAAAAACAAAAAAAAAACAAAACAAATGTAAGCTACCTTAGCTTATTACTTATGCGAGATTATGCATAATTTAGCACACTGCTGAATATGCAATTGAAAAATAATTGTTTACCAAAATATTTACTCAGTGTTTGTACCTGTGTTTTACAGAGATAAGGTGATTTTTTTCAGACCTTGCTAATCACTTTGAATTAAAAGAGACAACAACAAAAATACATAAGAAGTAAGCATTTGATTGAATTGATATTTGCTTTGTATTATGTGAAAAAAGGCTTTTCAGAAACACCAACAAAAAAAGAAAACCAGGAATACGCATGATTTTATTAAAGGAACATTAGCACCTAACAAACATATAAGCAAACACATTGCGACAATTTTTTCCCCAATAGTGAAATCAGTCTAAGCACTAATGGATTATTCAAATACTGTATTGTTGGCAATGTTGTTTCTAATGTATGAAAGATCTAGCATCTATATAATATAACTGTATGATATTTTTTGTCTTATTCTGTCCAGTATCCAAAACCATCAACAAGTAGGATGTTTGCTGCTACATCTTATTATGACTTTATTTTTATTGTTATTAGGGCTAACATATAAATCAGGGGCATACCTAAAGATGGTTCAGTGGTTGAAGCTGCACTCAAGCCCTTGGGCCTGAGGGGGAACAAAAGGTCCCTCTGCCCCATATGAGGGGATCAGTATTATAATTGATATGTAACATTCTGCGGACTCTGTTAAAGATTTTGCATTTGGACTCAGGAGCCTTAAGTTATGCATCTGATATATATTACAGATGCTCATTTAGGCCCACTTCACAAAGAGATTTTGACGCGGAAACTGCTTTGGAATCAGTGACAAAAAACATGAGAAGACTAGGCGTTTTTCAACTTGGGTGGCTTCCAGCCTCCCGTGGGCAAAAAAAAAAACAGCGTGTATTTTCTTGCTGCGGTTCCGCCTCTGACCTCCCATTGAAATCAATGGGAGGCAGAAAAAGCGTTTTTTGCTGCATTATATTGCCCGTGTCCTCAATGGCCATGGTCGAAAAATGCAGCGAAAACCGCGGCAAGAAAGTACAGGCAAAATCGGCCTCAAAATTCCTTCCTGCAAAATACTCTGTGTGAACTAGGCCTACCATTCACAGTCTGATAAAGTGTCGAAATGCGGTACCTTGGGCGCAGCAGAGGAAGTATTTCTGAGTGACTGGGGCTGTGCGATGCTGGACCTACTGGAGGAAAATTTGGTACTCTTGTGGGCCAGTGCGGCCATGGTCTGATAATCATATGCAAAATACATTCAAAATATTTATTTCAACTGCACCAAAAGATACTTCAAGTAGCTCAAAAGTGAACAAAATATTTATACACACAACATAATAGAAACTATAGTCCCCAGCAACAGGTAAGGATAGCAGCATAGACGGATAGCAACATGTGTCCGCAGTGCTCCACATACATCAACGTTTTTTTTATCAGTTCCACGTAATGACATCTGCAAAGTCAACCCTTGTTTTCAAAATTAATTTAAGGCTAGTTCACACAGTGTTTTTTGCGATGATTTTGACGTGGAAACCATGTCAAACGCCCCAAATTGCCCCATATTGATTTTAATGGGAGGAAGAGGCATCTCTCTTTCCCAAGCAGATTTTGTCTGCTTGCGGGAAAAAAAGTGGCATGCTCTTTCCATGAGCGGTTTCCACCTTTGACCTCCTATTGAAAAAATGGGAAGTAGGAAAAACTTGCGGTGCTTTTTGGAGCACTTTCTTCTGCAAATTTTGCCCTCAGGTTTTGCATTACATTCATAGAGCTGAAAAAAAAAAGTTTAAAAAAACACTGGCATTTCAAAATCTTTTGAAGCAGATTTTTTCTGCCAGACAAAAATGCCTTGTGAACTACCCCTTACAGTGTTTTAACAAATAACAACCAGCACTTCTTCCAAACATGATCAGCTCCAGTGAGTCAAATGTTTTATACCTTCAAATTTATCCCATATTCAGGCAAATAGCATTCCATATAACATATAGCAATGGAAGGTATTATACAGTAGTTATACCCAATCGGAACAAAGAGCGATCACAGAATGCTCATTTTAATTCTACCATAAAGTAGTGGAAATAAGCAGTGGAAGAAAATAAAACAAGAAAAAACAAAATAACAATTTTATTGATACATTTCAAATACTGGTGTTTTTAGGTAAACTAAAACTAATCTAAGTCAGTATCTGCTTTCAAGTACTCAAAAATGTAATTAGTAAAATTAATGAATTACCTAATTGTTTATATTTTGTTCCTGAAATACAGCTAGTGGCCTAGTCCATTCAATTCTAATATCATGCTATGGTTAAGCAACTTGAGAATTAAGCTCTTTGTAAGAAATATTCCTAGAAAGTAATTTATGTTGCATAGTAAACTTGTACCCGGCTGAAACAGCAAATTAAAACATGAATCACCTCTGCAAAATTTAAAGCCTCACACATACAGAAAAAATATTAGGGAAATACATTTTCTTGTATTGCCGATATAAATATTGCTCATAGGAAAGTAAGTCTAATCCTTCTCATTATAGTGTGGATGAAGATGAACATTACTGCAATATAACATTTCATTCTGTATTAGTCAATAGCTCATTTTAGTGGGTAGCACATATTTCCAAACTTGAAATACCTAAGTTCAATCAAATGTGTTGTCCTTTATCCCACTGTGTGCAAGCATTTCATCATTATAATGTAGGTCTCTCTAGTAGTTATTATTTCTGATGATGTAGAAGCCAGGGATAACTACACAGATGTTGAATTAAACATAAAAATACTACATGACCTATAGTAAAACGTACCTATAAAAAAGGGGCAGCATAAGGGATGGGACTAAAAAGATCAGGGTCATGTTTCGAAATTAGAGTAAAGCCCCTCTGGCGTCTGAGGTCATACCCACTACCACATACTTCTTATTTTATTAATAACCACTTAGAACATATGGTTGTTTTCATAATTTAGTTATATTTTGATATTTGATAAAATAGGTAATTGTTAGGCTACATTTGTGGGCAGTCCTTTTGACTTCGAACTTGCATTTGTCACTAGGCCACCTGAATAACTATGTGCAGTAGCTGTTTGAAGTATTTGTGTTCAAAGCTCACATTTTTCCTTTACAAACTTGTCTTCTGAAGTTTCTATGATATGGAAGATCTTAAAGGAGGGACCCTGGGCTGGACCTTGCTATCTCTCCTTTCTCCTCCTCTTTTGGGCAGTCACAGTGTGATCTACTGTTTGTCATAGCCAGAGACGTAAAGGCTCATGGGCCCTGGTGCAAATGTCCTTCTTGGCCCCGCCCCAACTTCCCTTCATGACCGAAGGCCCGCAGCTTTCAGCTGCTTCGCTGGGTCTCCTAAGTGACTTAATGATGCACCACTAACAGCCAGGGGCGTCACTAAGGTCTTAAAACGAACACATGGGGCAATAGCCCCAATACATATGTCCCCCCCTAAAAAATGTATGTGTGTGTGTGTGTGTGTGTGTGTGTATATATATATATATATATATATATACATAGCAAACAAGAAAGCAGCAGCACTCACACGGAATCAATCGATCAGGTGCCCAGCAAAACGTCCCGATCCTCGGACGTGTATTGGTATATAAAGAAAGAAGATTTGCAGCACTCCAATGTGAAAAAAGCACAAGAGTGCTGCAAATCTTCTTTCTTTATATATATACATATATATATCGGAGACAGCATATCTATACACTACGACCCCTATAGCTATGGTTAGGATTATGAACTGCTTGGGAAAGGCCCATGCTGGGGCTGAAACTTTGCACTGTCAATGGGTTAATAAAATGCAATATTTCACTTGAAACTACTTGCTGTGGAGTGCTGCCTTCCTTTGTTTTTCTATATAGACGGAACCGGAGGTCGGGATCCTGAGGCTTGCATCCAATGAATTATTATTAAGGCTATGAGCCTGTAAGTGCTGCTCTCCTTTGCATTTTCTTTTTTTTTTTTTATGGATAGGATTAGACATTGTTGCACAGCAGACAGTATCACACATGATAGGCTTAGATAAAGGGCTGAGCTCGCTGACATTGCGGCTCCAGCACTGACTCGGGAAAGGTAAGTAAAATAGTTTTGGTTTTTATGCCATACTAATTTTATTTGTGTTTGTGTTTTTTTACAAGTTGGGTAGTTGGACTACTTCGGATTCGAGGACTACTTCGATGATGGTGTTTTTTTTTTAGTCTCAATAAAATGATTAAATCAGGTTGTATGAGGGTTTTTTATTTCAATAAAATATTTTTGCTATGTCTATGTATTTTTTTTTAAACTTTGGTACTACTGCCTTAGTAATGGGCACTGGCTGATTGATGGTGTCCATTACTAAGGCGGGGCTTAGTTCAGTGCGAACTGGCTGAATTAGAGTGTAATCCCTGATGATGTATCCCATAATTTAGGGGATACTGAAATGCGTAGGGTTATAATTTGGTGTCAAGGACTAATTACATAATAAGGAGAGATTGCGGTCTGCGGGTGGATGCATTTCCTATTACCCGAAGACGCTTCTCCCCTTTCTGACCTCTTGCTTATGCCTGTGTAGATACTATTGGGCTTAAGAGCCAGTTTTATTAATTCATAAATAAAAATATATTTTAATTGCTCTTTCAGGCTGTGATAGACTTATGACTTTAATTGAACGGAACATCATTATCGTTATACAGTGAATGTACAATCTATTACCCGACCATCTATAGTGATAGTGGGGCACTGGGGCAGCTGCAGGCTGGTATTACTAGCCTAGGAAAGGCCAGAAACTGTGGGCCTTTCCACCCTATTAATGCTAGTCTGCTGCTGCTATGTTGTATTTGTCTGGTTATGAAAAATGGAGGGCCCACATAATTTTTTCAATTATTATTATTTTTCTAAATGACGTGTGGTCCCACCTATTTTTCATAACCAGCCGGATACAAAATATCAGCAGCAGGCTAGCATTACCATGGTGGGAAGTACCTCGATTTTTGGCCTTTCCCAGTTTAATAAAACCAGCCTGCGGCCATCCCAGTACCTGGCCAACACTACAGATGGTCGATTACTGGATCACACCTGGCTCTTCCCAGTACCCCTGGTTGCAGTGGGTACTGGGGTAATAATGGAGGGTTAGTGTTAGCCTCTGTACCGGCTAACACTAAGCCCCACCTTAGTAATGGACAAAGTAAATCAGTTAGTGGCCATTACTAAGGCAATAGCAATAAAGTTTAAAAAAAAAACACAGACACATAGAAAAAATATGTACTGAGATAAAAAAACACACACAACCCTCGTTAACCATTTAATTGAAAATAAAACAAGAACGCTGCCATCGAAGTAGTCCTCGAATCCGCCGTAGTCCAGCAACCGAACCTGTAAAAAACAAACACAAATAAAACCCTGATTAGTAACACATAAAAACCTAAATAATTATCATACTTACCTTTCCTTGGTCTGTGACAGTAAACTAAGCAGTGAAAACTCTAAGCTGTCATTGATTAATTAACATCATGTGGTGTCAGGTTATCCCCCGTTCATTGGCTGACTTTTAAAAGTAGGACAATGAACTGAGGGGCATAGGTAAACTAAGTAATGGCAGCTTAGAGCTTGTAAGAGATGTCCTGAGATGTACAAGAACTTTGTCGGACTTCGGGCGCTTGCGCCACTAAAAAATCCTACTGTGGGACTCCTTAAGATACAAAGGAGTCCTTGTGCTAGGAGTTATTAACTGTCATTTACCTACTTTCTAAAGGAGGTGAATGATCACTAGTAACCAGGTAAGGCCCTGTTCACATCTGCATATGGCATTCCATTGTTCTGCTCTGTCAGAGGAGCAGAACAATGAAAATGCTGGAATTTCAAGAGACAAGCCGCGCCCAACGGAACCCATTGATTTTAATCGGATTCATATATGGACAGTGATGTCGGAAGCAGTGCTGGAGTCCCTGGGAAAAGTACTAGTGCCTAGTGGTAAATACTGGCATGGCTACAAGGCCAAGCAGACAGTATCACACCTTGTGTGATACTGTCTGCTCCGCCCTGTATCTAAGCCTACTACAAGGTAGGCTTAGATGCAGGGCCCAGTAGAAAGGATGACACCATGTGTGGTCCTGTCTGCTGGGCCCTGTATCTAAGCCTACAAAATGGTAGGCTTAGACACAGGACCCATGTGTGATGCTGTCTGCTGGACCCTGTATCTAAGCCTACAAATCCAATTTCATTACATATATACAGCACAAGAACAAAGCTCAGTACATAAACACAGCACCAGAACCATGCTCAATACATATATACAGAACTAGAACCAAACTTAGTACATATATACATCACCAGAACCAAGGTCAATATATATATATATATATATATATATATATATATATATACACACAACACCAGAGCCAAGCTCAGTACACAAATACAACACCAGAACCAAGCTCATACGTATATACAGCACCGGACCAAAACTAATACATATATACAGCACCAGAACCAAGGTCAATATATATACATATACAACACCAGAACCAAGCACAGTGCATAAATACAGCACAAGAACCAGGCTCAATATATATATATATATATATATATATATATATATTCATCCAAGAATAAGCAGCACTCCAAGTCACAGTGAAAAAATGGCCTTTTTATTAGCCCCTGTGCAACGTTTCGGCTCTACATATGGAGCCTTTTTCAAGCATACAAACTGTGCATAAAAAAGTGGAATATATGGGGACCAGACAATTGATCCCATCAACAAGTGATTAATATAAAAATAAAAAAAGACAATAATGCAATCATTGTACTTGTGAACAAATTTTCTATATGAACAGCGTAGTGATAAAAACACATATTTAAACCCATAAAATGAATTGGATAGATGTGTCCGAACTAACCAAAGTGAATTTGACCGTAGGGTCGATAGTATTTAAAAATGTGTGAAAAAGTTGGAGTTCACTATCGTTACCTGTCCAAATGAGGAAGACGTCATCTTTGTATAGGGTACTTAGAGTGTTCTCAACAGAAGCCTTTTCTTATATACAGGATACATCAGACTTTTTAAATAAGCTTAAGTCAGTGCATATATCAAAAGACCAACATGTTATACTTGGATCATTTGATGTCGTGAGTTTGTACACGTCTATTGAACACCAAAAAGGTATACGGGCAATAGGTACATATCTACAAGAAACTAGATATACTAACGAAGCCCAGCAATTTTTTCTTGACTTGTTAAATATTATTTTGACGGATAATTACTTTTTGTTCCGGGACAACTTTTATATACAGATCCAAGGTACGGCGATAGGGTCCAATGTGGCCCCCACGTACGCAAATACATATATGAGATATCTTGAGGAGACGTTCGTCTATGTATCCCACCACTTCAGCCGGGTTCTGAGGAGGTGGAGATACATAGATGACGCCTTCCTCATTTGGACAGGTAACGATAGTGAACTCCAACTTTTTCACACATTTTTAAATACTATCGACTCTACGGTCAAATTCACTTTGGTTAGTTCGGACACATCTATCCATTTCCTTGATGTAATAATTAATATTCAGGAGGGTAGTTTGACTACTGAGCTCTTTGTAAAAACTACAGATAGGAATAACTTATTAACGTTTAACAGTAATCATCCACGTTCCATGGTTAAAAGTCTCCCTATCAGCCAATATATTCATGCAAAACGCATTATTAGTGTACAGAATAAAGTTGATAGTACTCTCCAGAATATGGAAAATAAATTTCTTCGTAGGGGTTATCCAGTAATGTCCCTTAAACGTCAGAGGACAAAAGTGGAACAAATGCAGAAGGATACACTGCTAGAAACCAAAACACGACGGTCATTACCTGCACGTATACCCTTTGTAACCACATTTGCAGAAAACAGTGATTCTATTCATAAAATCATATTAAAATACTGGCCTGACAGTTTACCAAATATTCCTGAAATCAAAAATAATCCCTTATTTTAATATCGGAGATCACCTAATTTACAAGACAGACTGGTAAAATCTGATGTAGGTCCTGGCAGAACGAACAGACAAACCTATTTTACCAAAAGCAATACCGTTTGTTATCCCTGCCTTTATTGTATAAACTGTTCTTTGATACAAAAAGGACCAAAATGTATCCATCCTCATACTAAACGGTCATATGACATAAGGTTTTATTTGAACTGTATATCTGACCATGTTGTATATATTCTGGAGTGTCCTTGTCATCTTCTGTATGTTGGAGAAACCTTCCTTGAATTTAAGACACGGTTAAACCAACACCGTTACACCAGCCGAAAAACACGATTGGATCTTCCAGTATCAAAGCACTATATAGAGGCAGGACATACTGAGAGAGAAATACGGTTTTCTTTGATAGATCATGTACCAATTCCCCGCAGGGGAAGTAATCGTATAAAATTGCTCAAATATAAGGAATTACAGTGGAAAGAGAGATTACAAACATTGAGACCTAATGGTGCTGCCTATTCTTGGATGACTATGTATATATATATATATATATATATATATATATATATATACACTACCAGGACCAAGCTAAGTGCATAAATACAACACCAGAACAAAGCTCAGTACATATATAAAACACCAGAACAAAGTTCAGTGCATAAATAAAGCAAAAGACCAAATCTCAATATACATATATACACAGTACCAGAACCAAGCTCAGTACATAAATACAACACCAAGCTCAGTACATAAACACAGTACCAGAACCAAGCTCAGTACATACACTACCGTTCAAAAGTTTAGGGTCACTTAGAAATTTCCTTATTTTTGCAAGAAAAGCACAGTTTTTTTCAATGAAGATAACATTAAATTAATCAGAAATACACTCTATACATTGTTAATGTGCTAAATGACTATTCTAACTGCAAACGGTTTTTAATGCAATATCTACATAGGTGTATAGATGCCCATTTCCAGCAACCATCACTCCAGTGTTCTAATGGTACATTGTGTTTGCTAACTGTGTTAGAAGGCTAATGGATGATTAGAAAACACTTGAAAACCCTTGTGAATTGTGTTAGCACCGCTGTAAACAGTTTTGCTGTTTAGAGGAGCTATACAACCGACCTTCCTTTGAGCTAGTTGAGAATCTGGAGCATTACATTTGTGGGTTCGATTAAACTCTCAAAATGGCTAGAAAAAGAGAGCTTTGATGTGAAACTTGACAGTCTATTCTTGTTCTTAGAAATGAAGGCTATTCCATGCGAGAAATTGCCAAGAAACTGAAGATTTCCTACAACGGTGTGTACTACTCCCTTCAGAGGACAGCACACACAGGCTCTAACCAGAGTAGAAAGAGAAGTGGGAGGCCCCGCTGCACAACTGAGCAACAAGGCAAGTACATTAGAGTCTCTAGTTTGAGAAATAGACGCCTCACAGGTCCTCAACTGGCAGCTTCATTAAATAGTACCCGCAAAACGCCAGTGTCAACGTCTACAGTGAAGAGGCAACTCCGGGATGCTGGCCTTCAGGGCAGAGGGGCAAAGGTAAAGCCATATCTGAGACTGGCTAATAAAAGGAAAAGATTAATAAGGGCAAAAGCACACAGACATTGGACAGAGGAAGATTGGAAAAAAGTGTTATGGACAGACGAATCGAAGTTTGAGGTGTTTGGATCAAGCAGAACAACTGAAAAGATGCTGGAAGAGTGCCTGAGGCTATCTGTCAAGCATGGTGGAGGTAATGTGATGGTCTGGGGTTGCTTTGGTGCTGGTAAAGTGGGAGATTTGTACAAGGTAAAAGGGATTTTGAATAAGGAAGGCTATCACTCCATTTTGCAACGCCATGCCATACCCTGTGGACAGCGCTTCATTGGAGCCAATTTCATCCTACAACAGGACAATGACCCAAAGCACACCTCCAAATTATGCAAGAACTATTTAGGGAAGAAGCAGGCAGCTGGTATTCTATCTGTAATGGAGTGGCCAGCGCAGTCACCAGATCTCAAGCCCATAGAGCTGTTGCGGGAGCAGCTTGACCGTATGGTACGCAAGAAGTGCCCATCAAGCCAATCCAACTTGTGGGAGGGGCTTCTGGAAGCATGGGGTGAAATTTCTCCCGATTACCACAGCAAATTAACAGCTAGAATGCCAAAGGTCTGCAATGCTGTAATTGCTGCAAATGGAGCATTCTTTGACGAAAGCAAAGTTTGAAGGAGAAAATTATTATTTCAAATAAAAATCATTATTTCTAACCTTGTCAATGTCTTGACTATATTTTCTAGTCATTTTGCAACTCATTTGATAAATATAAGTGTGAGTTTTCATGGAAAACACAAAATTGTCTGGGTGACCCCAAACTTTTGAACGGTAGTGTAAATACAACACCAGCACATATACAGCTAAATTTAGTGCAACCCCTGCCATAAAGGTTTGCACTAAATTGTATGCAGCGTCCAGCATGGCCGGAACAATGGTAAGGATATGCTGGGAGATGCTGTTTCACAAAAAAAAAATCATACCACCCATCTCGCTGCAGATTATACAGTGACTACAGTACAGATTAGAGGCAGAATAAACGTTTACACTAAGTGACTCACAGGAGACGTCAGATTCTAGTTGTTCTTTTTCTCTTTTCTTCTCCATCTGCTCCAGACCTTTATGATGACTTTTCCCGGCCACAGCCCATCTCTGCAGTTTGCCGCTCAGATGTTTTCAGCTTCTCACTTTTCAAACATTTCTGCACCTATAAATGAAGATAATGTTTTCTTGGTGCCAGACACTGTGCCCCTAAATATAATAGCAGCACCATACACTGTGTCACACACACACGCACACACACACACACACACACACACACACACACAGTGCCCCCTGTAGATAGTGCACCCTGTAAATAGTGCCCCACATACAGCCCCCTGTTGATAGTGTCATACATGTAGCCCTCCTGTATATAGTGCCCCACATATGGCCCCTTCTGAAAATAGTGCCCCACATATAGCCCCCTCAGAAAATAGTGGCCCACATATAGACCCCCTGTAGATAGTGCCCCACATGTAGCCCCCTGTAGATAGTGCCCCACTTATAACCCACCAGTATATAGTGCCCCACATCTAGCTCTCCTTTATATAGTGCCCCACATATAGCTCCCCTGTAGATAGTGTTCCACATATAGCCCACCCCTGTATATAGTGTCCAACATATAGCCCACCCTGTAGATAGTGCCCCACATATAGCCACCCCTGTAGATAGTGCCCCACATATAGCTCCCCTGTATATAGTGCCCTACATTTAGCTCCCCCTGTATATAGTGCCCCACATATAGCTCACCATGTAAATAGTGCTCCACATATAGCCCACCCCTGCATATAGTGTCCAACATATAGCCCACCCTGTAGATAGTGCCCTTACATATAGCTCCCCTATAGATAGTGCTCCACATATAGCACACCCCTGTATATAGTTTTCAACATATAGCCCATCCATGTAGATAGTGCCCTACATATATCCCCCCTATAAATAGTGTTCCAGATATAGCCTACCCCTGTATATAGTGACTCACATATAGCTCCCCCTATAGTGCTCCACATATAACCCACACCTGTATATAGCCCCCTGTAGATATATCCCACCCCTGTATATAGTGTCCAACATATAGCCCACCCTGTAGATACTGCTCTACATATATCTCCCCTATATATAGTGCTACACACATATAGCCCACCCCTGTATATAGTGCCTCATATATAGCTCCCCTTATAGTGCTCCACATATAGCCCCACCTGTAGATAGAGCCGACCCCTGTAGATAGAGCCCCCTGTAGATAGAGCCCCCCCTGTAGATAATGGCACTCACATTTTTATAAGGATAACATTTTTATTTTCTTAACATACTCTCCTTAATCCCGTTCCCGTGCCGTCCGGTGGCAAAGCAGACCTGTTCTCTTCTGAGTAGGTCTGCCGGGGTTGAATGACGCAAGCAGCGATGACATCATCACGCCGCTTGCAGCGTTGAAAGGCACTGATTGACAGGGAAAATCATTCTGCCCTTCCAATCTGCACCTTTCATTGACGCAAGCGGCGCGATGACGTTATTGTGCCGCTTGCGTCTATGAAAGGCACTGATTTGCAGGGCAGAATGACTTGCCCTGTCAATCAGTGCCTTTCAAGGACGCAAGCGGCGCAAAGATGTAATCGCACTGCTTGCGTTGTTGAAAGACGCAGGTACAATTAAAGTGCAGGAGGAAGTGGCGGGGGCTGGTTTTAGTGGTGCCGCCGCCCCCACAGAGCGGCAGCAGGCCGCCATCATGGATGGTGCAGCCCTAGCACCCCCCCCACCTACCCTCTTAGTTGTGCCCAGGTCACATGCCCTGCCTGCCCTCCCCTAGCTAAGCCCCTGCTTACCCTCCTCTGTGGCTCCAGGCGCAGCCCAGGTCCTGATGCCATTTAGCATCACAACGTTGTGTGCGGCGCACATAGCGTTGTGACGTCATGATACTTAAGATGTCCGCACCAGCGCTGCGCTCACGAGTGAGGAGGATAAGAATACTGCTACTATTGTAATGGGCCCGTGTAGTTTATTCCATAGGCCCCAGTTACTATAGTAACTGTGAATGGAAGTGGTATGGGGAGCCGCGGCCCCCCTGGCTTCAGGGCATAGTCGCAATTGCGACTGCTGCGACCCCTATAGCTACGTCACTGGTCACAGCCTAGAGCCAGTTATTTAAACTGTTACAGGTCTGTGTGAAAGATCTTGGCAGGGCTGTAGTGAAGATTCTCTTTTTACAGATCCTTTTGCAGCCTCACTAAGATGCAGTAAAAACACAGGTTTGATGCTGAATTTTAACCTAGCATCACACTTTATTGATCCTGTTGCACATATCCTAGTGTTTTCTTGCTAGAATCATTGGATATCTGCTTTAAAATTAACTCCAAAGTGCAGTTTTAGAGAAGCGCTTCAGTATATACAATATTAAGCATTCCATTCTTTTTATATAGCACCAACATAATCCACAGCGTTGTACACATTTAAACTGATCCTTCTCTAGCTCACAAGCACAGGTATTTAAAAAGTTTATTTAGGATTGAGTATGGTTTTAGATGTGTAAGAGGAAACTCATGAAACAGGGCATGCATGGGGCATACAAACAGAATTGGGGCACCATAATAAAGATAAAAATTAGGCTGGTTTTAAGGTGCTGCTTAACACCACCATGCTCCTAACCCACAGCAAGAGGTTCTAGTTTCTCCATCCCATTTTCATCACTCAATTTCTTTTTCCACTTCCTTGTTTGTTAATATTACAACACCTGGGGAGACCACATCGCTGTGCAGGTTTTCAGCACCCATTAACCACTTCCTTTACCCCATTTCCTCACCAGGCATATTTTCAAGTTTTAGCCATTCACCAATTTAATAGCAAATTGTTCTTCTATTCCTCTGCCAATCCGATATTGTGTAATAAAATACTGGCTATATTTAACTCTGTATTGGGAGAGGTGTGGAGGAGAAAACTCTGCAGGACATTTCAAAACGTCCTTGCAAATATAGGTGTGGACCACCAGGACTTTTATAGTCTATGGGCGGTCAGCAACTGGTTGACATGTGGGATGAGACCAACCTGGAACCTCTCTCCAGGGGCCCTATAGAAGCCACATGGGCAGTCTCTATGACATGCATGCCGCTAGCTCATGTCAACATACATATATGATTATTGAAAAAATATGTTACGGTAAAGGTAAGGTGGTGAAATATCAATAAGATGCTATTATACATTAGTGTGACCACAGTAAATTGATATAATATAACAGTGCAATCACATGCTGTTCCTACCCAGAATAATATCCCTATAAATGTAAGGTATGGTAAATGGGGGCATGGCTACTGGTGGTAATGCCCCTCAAATGCTCATTGCCAAGGGGGTATGGGTACTGGTGGTATTGCCCTCAAATGCTTGTTGCCAACGGTAAATGGGTACGGGTGATAATGCCCCTCAAATACTCATTGCCAAGGGAGTATAAGTACTGGTGGTAATGCCGCTCAAATGCTCATTGCCAAGGGGATATGGGTACTTGTGATAATGCCCTCAAATGTTTATTGCCAAGGAGGTATGGGTACTGGTGGTAATGCCCCTCAAGTGCTTGTTGCCGAGGGGGGTATGGGTACTGGTGGTAATGCCCCTCAAAAGCTCATTGCCAAGGGGGTATGGGTCCTGGTGGTAATGCCCCTCAAATGCTCGTTGCCAAGGGGGTCTGGGTACTGGTGGTAACTCCCTCAAATGCTCGTTGCCAAGGGGGTATGGGTACAGGTGGAAATGCTCCTCAAATGCTCATTGCCAAGGGGGTATGGGTACTGGTGGTAATGCCCTCAAATGCTCATTGCCAAGGGGGTATGTGTACTGCTGGTAATGCCCCTCAAATCCTCATTGCCAAGGGGGTATGGGTACTGGTGGTAATGCCCTCAAATGCTCATTGCCAAGGGGGTATGTGTACTGGTGGTAATGCCCCTCAAATGCTCATTGTCAAAGGGGTATGGGTACTGGTGATAATGCCCTCAAATTCTCATTGACAAGGGGGGTATGGGTACTGGTTGTAGTGCCTTTAAATGCTCATTGACAAGGGGGGATGTCTGCTCTGTGAAATAACGCTAAAATGCTCGTTGCCGTGGGGGACACGTAAAAATGTATGTGCTCGTCTCTAGGGGGTTTTCTATACTTACCTGCACGATGTGGTGCTGCTGCTAAGGGGGATAATCGTCCTGGCACGGCTGGAGGCAATTTATGGTCTGTCTTCCGTCGCTTTGGTGAAGGACCTGCGGCAGGAAGTGATGTCACAGCGTGATCTCGCGATTCTAGCTGAGATCACGCTGTGCTGTAAATCATGCTGGGCTGGACTGAAGAGAAGTGGATGACGCTGATTGGTCAGCGTCATACAGTTTTCTACACAACACCCACATGATAAAAAGAAAATAACCACCCAGTTGGTCATTAAGACAAAATTAGCATAAGTCTAAAAAAGAACAAAACTTTGGAAATAATAAACTTTTTTTTTTTTTTAAAAACAAAAAACCACAGGGGCGTTATCAGCATCAAAGCGCCTATTAGATCAGGTAGGAGATAGGGAAGTGATAAACTGGTGACAGAGCCTCTTTAAAGTAAAGACAAAACGATTGATGAAAAAATGAAAAAAAACATTAAATAAATGAATTAATTGTCTATACTGTATGAAGGGCACAAAGTGTGTACTAAGTAGATTTTAAAAGCATGTACTACAGAGTAGACTGTGTCTATCACACCATGAATTTGGCACTGGAAGTACTAATAAAGAAATTCAATCACTTGTCTTTTTCTTGCTTACATTTTCAAAGAATACGCCTTTTTCTGCTGACAGTGCATTGCCGATAAAACAACAAATTTTGTAAAGCCAGCTCATTTAACGAGTCTTAGAAACCTGCTGATACCAATGACATTTTCTTTGTAGATGCTAATTTTACTATTCATTTTTCTGAGCATATGGTGTAAGTATTCTTATTGTTTAAAAGTTAAATAGGTAAAGTTTGGCTACATTTCTGCCTATGCAATTTCAGATATCACAAAAAACGTAAAACATAAAAGTAGAATATTTATATAACAGAGTAAAAACAAAAGAAATTGCTTCAAAAAAAGAGTATTAATGTGGCTGAGAAAATAGGCATAAAAGTTTTGAAATAGAGGACAGAAAGAGCAGTCAGAAGTAGCGTTGTATTTAAATATCTCTGTTAAGCACAACCTCTATCTGCTAAAAATGGGAAAAAAACAAACAAGTCATATTCATCAAAGTAATTGTGTAGGTACTTTCAGTACTAAAATGCCCGGAATGAAGGATTGAACTGCTAACGGCAGCAGTGACAGCCATGAATCATGGGAGGCTACTTCAGGCCCTTTACCACCATAAAACAAAAGATGTAGATGAAAAATGCTGCAATTAAGTGATTTGATTTCTACCCCCCTTTTTTCTACAGCATCCGTGCATGGTTGCACAGCAAAGATTGATGGGAAAAATTACTCTACGTGATCTCTGACAGAGCGTTGGAACAATTCTATAAAGAAGGATACATACAAATCAAGCCACAAGTTTCATATACAGACAAAATAATGCATATTTAGCAAATTTGTTTGCTTATATCAACAAACCAAAATCTACATAGCTGCATAAATTTCTTAATACAAGCTTTCAAAGTTAGGCATATTCCTGAATGCTTAAATGCACAAATAAAAATAACTTATAACTTGTGGGTGGCATAATAAATATATGTTGGTTTTTTTCCAAGCAATGTTACTACAAACTGTCTTATCACCAAGATAATCTTTCATTTTACGTTAATATCTTATAAGCTAAAATCAACACAATAAGGGTGCAGTCACATGTGACGTATTTGCCTTAAAAATACACTGCGGAAAACTTTACAATGTAAGGTTATGTGAAAAATAGTTTAAAACAGAAATTGAAATTGAGAAATCCAGTTTAAAAAAAAAGGTATACGAACTTATACCAGCCAAACGTATACCAAAAGTACACTCTTTTCACATACATTTTACTATTAGAATCTATAGGCACATCTCCATTCTTTTTTACATATATGTTGAGTGTACAGCCCAAGTACTACGCAAACATAACCTTACTTTTTATAAAGTGCTAAGTTATTATGTGTACATAATACTGCACACCAGTATGACCTACAATCTAGCTTCTCTATTGTACACCACCTAGAGCTTATCAGTACAGACAGGTGTAGACAGATGTAGCCAAGTTTATCTTGACTGATAACTTGTTGCAGTGTGATATCAAACAACAAAAGCCAATAAAAAGCCATTTAAAAAGTATAGCCATATATTTTAAACATATATAGAAAGAACATATAGATGAAATATTTTAACATAATTCAGAGTATTCCTTATCTATGATACATCAGTAGAGTGACATGGTATGTATGAAATTTTGTCTGTGATTGGTTAATATCTGTAGTAAATGGGACAGATTTACTAATGTGATTGCGTCTAGACCTTGTGGCACATTTCCGGCGCATAATGTCACATTAAGCGTTAGACCTATTTATGAAAGCAAAGGCGACAAAAAGAACAGATGTTGGTACCTCACAGACACTTATCAAAAGTGTCTCAAAAAGGGGGCATGGCAACAAAAAAGGGTGTGGCTTAAATGCACCAAAATTGCGCCAACATGTACAAAAAAGTTGTAAACTAAGCCAACTAAGAGGTGATATAAGGAGACAAAAATGTCTAACATGTCTGGAAAGATGTGCCAAATTCATCATTCAGCATGCACCATTGTTATAAATTTGACGCATCTTCTGACTGCCTGTTCTACATTTATACTGTCTAAATCTTGGTACATTTGTCTTTTTACATATAGTCAGATATAGTTGTCAGGAAGTCAATGATCTCAGCAACATGGAGGTCAAAAATAGATTAACCTCAATGGTCCATTTGTAGTTCATCAATGTGAATAGGCACAGGGGCGTAGCTATAAAGTGTAGAAAGTTAGCAGTCACACCTGGTGCCTGAAAAAGCCCAAAGGCCTCTCTGACACATAACAAAACACCAGCAGTGTAGCTGTGAATCCAGCACTGGGTTAGATAAAATGCTTGATAAAAGCTGCAGCAGCATCTCTGTGTGTCTCTCTGCCTCTCTCTCACTCTGTTCTAGCCCTTCCTCCTGTTCCTTCTCCATAGCCTTCTATGAGCAGCAAGTAACCTGATCCTTCAGTAAAATGATATTCCGACTTGTCTCTCAAGATAGATTTTTGCTTAACATTGAGAGTGAATGATCTGCGCAGGAGGCAGGGAGGAGGGGGAGAAATAGCTCATAAGTGGAGAAAGAGACAGTTTTCTCTAATATGAACATATCCCACAAGTGGCAGCTGTGTATTATGGCCAGGGCCGGCCTTGGATGGCGCCCTTTGCGGGACTCTGTGTCGCTGCTCTCCACAAACCAAAAATGAACCACATATATAGACACGCACATTCTGTAGCATAAATACTGTACATACCTAAAGGCACATATTTAGACATACAGGCAAATATATATACACTTATACTGGAACATATACACAAAGGCACATATATATACATGCACAGAGACATATATAAACACATACAGACTCATATATACCCACATAGGCACATACAGTGAAGGAAATAAGTATTTGATCCCTTGCTGATTTTGTAAGTTTGCCCGCTGTCAAAGACATGAACAGTCTAGAATTTTTAGGCTATTTTAATTTTACCAGTGAGAGATAGATTATATATAAAAAAAAAAAAGAAAATCACATTGTCAAAATTATATATATTTATTTGCATTGTGCACAGAGAAATAAGTATTTGATCCCCTACCAACCATTAAGAGTTCAGCCTCCTCCAGACCAGTTACATGCTCCAAATCAACTTGGTGCCTGCATTAAAGACAGCTGTCTTAAATGGTCACCTGTATAAAAGACTCCTGGCCATAGACTCAATTAATCAGTATGACTCTAACCTCTACAACATGGGCAAGACCAAAAAGCTTTCTAAGGATGTCAGGGACAAGATCATAGACCTGCACAAGGCTGGAATGGGCTACAAAACCATAAGTAAGACGCTGGGTGAGAAGGAGACAACTGTTGGTGCAATAGTAAGAAAATGGAAGACATAAAAAATGACTGTCAATCAACATCGATCTGGGGCTCCATGCAAAATCTCACCTCGTGGGGTATCCTTGATCCTGAGGAAGGTGAGAGCTCAGCCGAAAACTACACGGGGGGAACTTGTTAATGATGTAAAGTCAGCTTGGGACCACAGTCACCAAGAAAACCATTGGTAACACATTACGCCGTAATGGATTAAAATCCTGCAGTGCCCGCAAGGTGCCCCTGCTCAAGAAGGCACATGTACAGGCCCGTCTGAAGTTTGCAAATGAACATCTGGATGATTCTGAGAGTGATTGGGAGAAGGTGCTGTGGTCAGATGAGACTAAAATTGAGCTCTTTGGCATTAACTCAACTCGCCGTGTTTGGAGGAAGAGAAATGCTGCCTATGACCCAAAGAACACCGTCCCCACTGTCAAGCATGGAGGTGGAAACATTATGTTTTGGGGGTGTTTCTCTGCTAAGGGCACAGGACTACTTCACCGCATCAATGGGAGAATGGATGGAGCCATGTACCGTCAAATCCTGAGTGACAACCTCCTTCCCTCCACCAGGACATTAAAAATGGCTCGTGGCTGGGTCTTCCAGCACGACAATGACCCGAAACATACAGCCAAGGCAACAAAGGAGTGGCTCAAAAAGAAGCACATTAAGGTCATGGAGTGGCCTAGCCAGTCTCCAGACCTTAATCCCATCGAAAACTTATGGACGGAGCTGAAGATCCGAGTTGCCAAGTGACAGCCTCGAAATCTTAATGATTTACAGATGATCTGCAAAGAGGAGTGGGCCAAAATTCCATCTAACATGTGTGCAAACCTCATCATCAACTACTAAAAACGTCTGACTGCTGTGCTTGCCAACAAGGGTTTTGCTACCAAGTATTAAGTCTTGTTTGCCAAAGGGATCAAATACTTATTTCTCTGTGCACAATGCAAATAAATATATATCATTTTGACTATGTGATTTTCTGTTTTTTTTTTTAAATATAATCTATCTCTCACTGGTAAAATTAACCTATCCTAAAAATTCTAGACTGTTCATGACTTTGACAGTGGGCAAACCTACAAATTCAGCAAGGGATCAAATACTTATTTCCTTCACTGTATATACACAGTATAGATATTGTAATAGATAATACCTGCAGTCCTATGTAACACCACAGATGACACACAGTGATAACTCTCTAAGTACAGATAATGTAGTAGATGTTATATGCAGTCTTATGTAACACAACATATAATACACAGTGATAACGCTCTGAGTACAAATAATGTAGTAGATGTTACCTGCAGTCCTATGCAACACCACAGATAACACACAGTGATAACTCTCTAAATACAGATAATGTAGTAGTTGCAGTCCTATGCAACACCACAGGTAACACACAGTGATAACAATGGGTACACAGATAATGTAGTAGATGTTATCTGCAGTCCCATGCAACACCACAGATAACACTCTGAGTACAGATAATGAAGTAGATGTTATCTACAGTCCTATGTAACACCACAGATAACACACAGTGATAACGCTCTGAGTAAAAATAATGTAGATGTTACCTGCAGTCCCATGTAACACTACAGCTAATATAAACGGATAACTCTCTGAGTACAAATAATGTAGTAGTGTTACCTGCAGTCTTATGTACTGCCACAGATAACACACAGTAATTCTCTCTGAGTACAAATAGTATAGTAGCGTTACATGCAGTCCTATGTAACACAACAGATAACACAATAATAACTCTCTGAGTACAGATAATGTAGTAGTGTTACCTGAAGTCCTATGTAAAAATACAGATTGTACACAGTGATTATTCTCTGAGTACAGATAATGTAGTAGATGTTACCTGCAGTCCTATGTAACACCAGATATATCACACTCTAATAACTATATACACACACAGAAACATAGGCACACATATACACACACACATACTGGAGCATATACTGTACACAAACACAAAGACATATATACACACACACAGAGACATATATACACACACACACAGAGACATATAGACACAAATAGGCACTTACCTCCTTCCTTGCTGCACAGGCTCACAAGCTTCTTGCATGGGCGGCTGTGGGTGGAGCTTCCTTCTCTCCTCTTGCTGCCTATGCTCCTGTCTCCTCCGTGTGTGTAACAAGAAGCAAAGGATATAGAGCTCAAATGACCGGCCCAGTCACGCCTCCTACATGCAGGAAGGCTGCAGCACCCTGTGCGCTCGCACAAGTCACACCCCCGTAAGGCCGAGTACAGCTTACACCCATCTCTAATGGCGGGGATCTGAATTAACCATGATTGCGGCCATTTAACCTATGTCTTTCCATCAGCCCGCCGGGATGGGATTGCGGAGTTGTAATGGTTGCCAAGGCCCCCAGGTTTCCCATCTTTTTGCTCCTATGAAGCCCTAGAAACCGGTATAAATCACAATATATTACAACACATATGTATTGCAGTGTATTTTAACAGCGATCTAATGATCATTTGCTTAAGTACTCTAGACAGACTAAAAAAAAATTTTAATAATGGTTTACGTTTTTTGCAACATAAAACAATATTCCAAAAAAAAACGATTTGCCATTTCTCCCCTAAAATATTGTAAATAAATATATTTTAAAAAAAATGCTATCACTGCATCCATAAAGTCGAAACTATTTTAATATAACATTATTTTACCCACAGGGTGAACCATTATAATAAAATAAAATTTTAAAAATTACAGAATAGATGTATTTTGGTGACCTTACCTCCCACAGTAAATTTTATAAAAAGTGATCTAAAAGTTGTATACACCCCAAAATAGTACCAATAAACACTACAGCTCACCCTACAAAAAACAAGCCCTCACACTGGTCCATCAACAGAAAAATAAAAAGTAATGGCTCTCAGAATATGGTGACACAAAACAAATGTTTTTTTCACAAATAGTTTTTTCTTTGTAAAAGTAGTAAATCATAAAAAAATGTTCTAAATTTTGTTTCAATGTAATTGTATTTACACGCAAATTAAAGTTAACATGTTATTTACACTGCATGGAGAATGCCGTAAAATATATTTCTATTCCACCCCACAAAGATTACATTTTTTTGTTTTTCGGTACGTCACGTGGTTCAATAAATGGTGCTGTTTGTTTTTTTTCTTTCCTGTATCCCATCCCCCCTCCCTAAAATACTTTATTACAAAAATAAAGAATTTACAAAAAAAAAACAAAAAAAAAAAAACTACAAATTGTCCCACAAAAAACAAGCCCTCATATGGCTATGTCGACAGAAAATGAAAACAAAATTATGGCTTTTGCAAAGCAGGTAAGTGAAATTAAAAATGTAAAAACGAAAAATTGCTGGTGTAAAAATTTGCTTGTACTCTAAATTCATGCAAAGTTTGATTGAAAGTCAGTAACCAATAAAGGTCTATTTATTACCTATGATGCGGATAGGATAAAATATTGGTTACAGAGCTTAGTGTTTGAATTTCATTTTTAGTGGGCTAGTCAACAGTTTACCTGCCCTTCCACGACAGGCTGTGTAAACCTTTGAAATCTTTTTTATTTTTTTATTTTTTTAATAAAAATGTCTATCAGCGTGTTTGGTGCAACTTTCTAAATACTTTTTATTGAAAATTATTTTTACTTTTTGAGATACAGCTGCCTTGTATTTTGTATACAGAGCAGCTGTCTCTAGCTCTGAGACCTAAATCCACCAGGTTAGCGGCACTGACAGGTTCAGTGACAGCGGGTCCTACGTGTCTCTGACACGCAGGATCCACCCGTTAGCAATCACATCTAAGTAATGAACAAAAAAAGCAAAACTAATTCAAAGGTGAACATAGACTTTAACATGAAATATCAATTGAACAAGATGTTGATTCGGGCAGGATTCTGGCAGGAAAGTGTCTATACAATTTAATGTCCAAATATAAAATGTCAATACCAGTAGGGAGCCTCAGCGTATTGAAACAAGAATTAAAGTTCATGACAATGCGATTTTGTACAGGTTGGGCACATATATATTTGCAGGTTGCTCCAGGTTGCTACCAGCAAAACCCCATGCATGTATAGTGAAACCTCCCTTGAAGACCACCCTTTGAGAAGGCCCCATTAATCCAGATCAAATTTTTCTGAGACTGATTTTCCCCACCATTATTGTCTATATTAGCTGCCCTTCCATAAGCAGACCACCGACTAATCTGACCAAAGACAACTTTTTGAGCAAACTTTGAAAAGACTACAAATTGGACTTACATGCGCTGTAAATAATCTGAATGCAGGTGCATGCCGCAGCGCATAACCAGCGCATAACCAGACCGGAGAGATCAGGAAGAGGAGACTTGCTTGGCACATCATGGAAGAGAAGCTGCCAGCATCGACTCACATCATTGGGAACATGAGAGAGAGAACAATGGGAGGAACATTTCCAGCTCCACAGTGCATTGTAAAAAAGTAGGAAGAAGGAGGAGGAAGGTTGTCAGAAAAGGGAGGGGTGCAGACCGCGTCATACTGCATTGAACAACCTGTGAGATTGCTGAGCAAGGGAGCTTGCAGACTGCCACTGGGGTGTCAAGGAAAGCAGTGAGGGGGAATATGGAGATCAGAGCCTTACTGGGGTCTAAGAGTGAGGGGAGACATGCTAATGTACTGTACTGTAAGATAATGATAGGGGGAGTCATGCTGGCGACTAGGAATGAGAGGGGGAGCCTAATTGGGGAATAGTAATGAGAGGGAAGCCATGCAGGCTACTAAGAGGGACACCATGCTGGGGAACAATATTTAGAGGAGGGCCATACTGGATGAATAGGGATGAGAAGGACCAGGAATTAGGGGGGCCATGTTGGGGACTAAGAATAAGAGAAGAGCCATTCTGGGAACAAGATTTAGGGGGAAGTGAATCTAGGGATCAGGGATGAGAGGAGGGCCATGTTGGAAACCAGCAATAAGTGGGGAACCATTCTGGGGACTTGGAATGTGGGGGTTCAGGAATGAAAGGAGGGCCATGCTGGGGACTAGGAATGAAAGGGGGCCATGCTTGGCACTAAGAATCAAAGAGGAGCCATCGTGGGGAACAAGATTTAGAGGAGAGCCATGCTGTGGACCAGGAATAAGAGGAGGGCCATGCTGGGGATTACAAATAAGAGAGGTCTATGCTCCGGTCTAAGAATGAGGGTGGGCCATGCTGTGGAATAAGAATGAGAGGGGGACTTTGTTTCGGACTAAAAATAAGAGGGGCCATGCTTAGGAAAATGAATGAGAGGGGAGCCATGCTGATTACTAGGAACTAGAGGAGAACCATGCTAGGGGCTAAGAATGGGAGAGTGATATGTGCTGGGGACTAGGAATGACAGGGGAGCCATACTTGAGACCAGGAATGAGAGGGGAGCCATGCTGCTGACTAAGAATGAGGGTGGGGGGCATTCTAGGGACTAAGAATAAGAGGAGAGCCATGCTGGGGACTAGGAATGAGAGTTAAGCTATGATGCCTACTAACAATTAGAGGACTGCTTATTTGTGTGCTGTACATGTTTGCTGACTGCATTACACACTAACACCTGCATTCTATCTACTTACTTCTTTGAGAGAACCTCCCCATAAAATACTATTTTTCTGTGCAGTCTTGCATGGTCGACTCAAAGAGGTTTCACTGTAGTTAATAAATTGGACTTCAATTTCTACTCAAGATCAGCTTTGTGTCTTGGGCTGTCTGGTGTCATAAAGCTCCAGCACTGCAGCACAACCTACTGTAGAAAAGGTAGAAGAGGGAAAAGCCCTTCAACTATTCACTGCTGGTTTCGAATCTAGAATATCAGTATCTGGAGTAGCAGCTTGCCATCAGTCCTTCTATTTAAGCCAATGATATATCCTTGTAAAGAGAGTGATTCGAAAAAAAGAAACATATTAGCACATTGCTGTATATGCAATTATTCAATATAAATGTGTATAAGGTCACCTTTTATTCACCAAAAGAGAGCCAGTGCTTATAAAATACGAGAAGATTTGCAAGGCACTACTGAAAAAATAATAGAAAAGTGTGAATCAATTCTGTTTGTTAAACAAATAATGCACATAAGGAGATAGAAATGAACTGTTTAATGTCTTTTTGTTTCATGCAAGTGACTTTCTATTACATTTAACAATTGAAAGATACTGAGAAAGATGATAATTTCTCTTTGTTTTGTTCCCAATACATTTTTCCCAGGAAATGTAATTAAAAACTGCATTAATGCCACCAATTATAGCCTCCAAGGGACTAGAAACCCCATGTTACCTTGTGAGGGAACATTACTGAGCTCCAAACATCTATTTGCCATTATAATAGTCATTAATCCTTGCAAATGCAACATATTATGAGACTTCAACAAAATCATCTCAGAGGGAAATGCAGCAGATAATTATCAGTCACTGGTTTCCTCTACCAATTTATTTTATTATTATTTGTAGGAAAACTGTTCACTCAACCTCTTAGCCAAACTGATGATAACTTTTTACCAAAAAAAACAAAACAACTTTCCTCATGCTACCTGTTATATTTTATAATAAATAATTAATCATAATAATTAATACTAGTCTCCCACCATGAACCATGTTGATGATCAGGATCTTTTACTCACTTGGATACTAAATATTGATTGTGAAATCAAGTACAAATCACTACAACAACAAAAATGTACCTTATTCATCAAGTGCCAATGGATAAATACTCCAACTAGCTGGAGCAGATTAATTATTAATGCCACTTGATGCACATTATAAAGAAGAAAGCCATGGCTACAAAAGAAGTCTGCTAGCCCTCTCAGCCAGCCATCAATTACCATTATGTATCAATGCCCTTACACAAGTAACTTTTTTTGTTTGTGTCATGAAAAAGTGGAGTGCACTTCCAAAACTGATGTAACAAACATTCTTTTTTCCACTTTTCTTCTTTGAAAAGTGTTAGGGAACAAGACTGGTATGCTCCGCTGGGTCACTGGTCTCCATACATGACTAAGTATATGATTAGCTGATGGGCCGACTGACTTTTTATGCATTCGTATATATGTTGAAAAAAGTTGCACAGGGGTTTCATAAATATGGCGTTTGATTTGAAAATTTGAGTAAATACATTGATGAATCTACTTTAATGTGTCACAATGGAAACATCCGGTATGTGATATTTGATTAGCTTATAGTGTACCCATAGCTGTTCCCATGCAGATTTACTGTAAATAATAATGTTTTGCTGACCACCAGTGGTCCAGTTATACAACAAAACCAATACTCTTTACACACAGACATCCTACCGGAGCTGTTGCCAATAATAGATACTGACTTTACATCACTTAGGTTTTTTTAACATAATAAATATTCTCATATTCAAATCCTACGGATTCTAAACGTAGATGTGCCATACTAAGTTGGAACCTTACCCTATCAATTGGTTTATTACTAAAAGTAATATATTACTATATTTTCAATTGAAACCAGTTTCTACACCACAGTAGATTTCTGTACACAAGTTAAACAACTAAGGACTGTATATTGTAATGGTGCCATAAGAAAAATTTAAAACTGCATATACAATAGATAACTCACCTTCAAAGCGAAATGTACATACTGTAAGATATTTTGTCTCTGTTAGTATCAGAATGATAGAAAACAGTTAAACAATGTAATCTTCTAAGATGATCTATTTCATACTTAAAAGTGTTTTCTGAAATTACTGTATCATTATAAGCATCAAATCGCTAAACATAACATATAGTCGCAAACCTTATCAAATCTTCCTCTGATCCCGACTTGGCTGTTCTGAGCCCAACCTCCTTGATATATTTCACATGTTAGGCAGCAGATCATTCAGTGTCAGTAGCAGTGACTGTGTTGTGTATGAAGACAGGGCGTTATTACAGCGCTACCTTACACCTTGTAATAGAGGAGCATACAGGCAGTTGTAGATAGAGGCAATGTCTATGAGAGCAGAGAGCAATCATGGGAAATGTAGTCCTAAACATGATAATCCCACCAACAGCAAGCATTGCCAGCATCAAAACAACAGTACTACACAGAGCTAGGTAACATAATAATACAAATAATAATAATACATTTTAAGCTATGGTGGAATCACCTGGTGACCATTCAGACACATGCATGTACTTTTCTGTATTTTTCATAATCTTGGATAACCCATACTTGACACGTGGCAACTGCAACCTTTTACTGGTGCTAATGTGCCACCCTTATTACAGCTGCCATCTATGATTGGCGGCCCCGGTCAGTGTTGTGTAAGTTACATCATTATTGTTGTGCCCAGTGAAAAAAATTGGCAGGGGACCACAGAACCGATAGTACTAAAGCAGCGGGGGAATTAAAAAGTGAATATGTGACAAACTGTACATATATGATGATATTAAGCTTATACAGGAGTTTTTGAAAACGTTTAAAAAACCCTTTAATCTGTATTTGAGAATTGAACAGTATTTTAGGTATTTGCAAATATTTTATTTAGCCTCCAAACCAATACATTATCATCCTCATATATTCTTTTCTTACAAACTTTCACAGATATGTAACTTGAAGCTCCTGAGCCCCAATGCAAAATGTGTAACAGGACACCCCATTACCATGTGCCATTTATAATACTAGGGGTTTATATGACAGAGGGGCCTTTGGGTCCCTAAGACACCAGGTCCCTGGTGCTTTTGCTACCTTTACACCCCCTATAGCTACTCCCTCACTTTTCTTATATTATCCCAAAGTAATTTTACTGTGTTTTACAGTAAAGTGTTGACAACCTGGTATTAAGTGACCAGAGTGATGTTGAAATACTGGTATATACGATTTATTGAACTTGTCTTGTTTTATACACGTGTCATTACTAGGGGTCTACCACTAGTTTTCATTTATCATCACCTAAGGAAATTAGGCAGAACAAAAGGGAACTCCTGATATCATGGCATTGACCAAAGTGAGAGCAGAGTAGTTGTTAACTACACTTCTCACTAATGCCCTTTTTTTGGATTTGTAAAGGACTTTTAAAAGGGTTGTTTAGTTTGGACAACCCCATCTCAACTTGTGGGTCTCCCTGGGATCAGTTAATTGTGGTCGTTCCACTGCTTTCAGTCCCCACCATACATAACAATTTGCATTTAAACATTGGTACATTTAAGTATTATAGAGGCATGTAGAAAAATGATATGAGTTGCATTATAATACAATAACATTTCCAATTTAAAACATAATGTAATTAAAATTAATTATACAAGTGAAAGGCCCCTTAAAAAACAATTATATCTAAGCAATTAGAAAGTATATGGGATTTTAATCATTAATTCAGTTTGAGTCAAAATTTTGAAACAGCAAATAAAACATTTTTATGGATCAGATAGATGAAGGAAAAAAAAAACTGAGGGCAAGGACATAAAAACACTATTCCCAAGAGACAATGCAACCCAGTCTGAACTACAGCACCTCTCAAGAATGGACAGACCAGAAAGGATTGATGTTGACAAGATAGATCAAAGATAGATCACTCTGACCTTCTGGTGGCAGGCTGATGGCTGCCTGCTGGGGCACACATCAGACCGGGCACTTGGCAGGTTATACAAATGAAAACTAGAGATGCAGGTAGAATCTGTGAACTAGCTGTATGGAGAGAAACATTTTTGTTATCTGTTTGTAACATCAAATGCTCAGGAAGGGGTGAATTTTAATAAGCACATGTTCTATAGAGAAACACATACTGTATGGCTGAGAAACCTGAATGCACTGTTAGATGACAGAGTTGCATGATATGAAACTCTAAATGATGTGTCAGTCAGACATAGTTACATAGTTACATAGTTACATAGTTAGTACGGCTGAAAAAAGACACATGTCCATCAAGTTCAACCAAGGGAAGGGAAAAGGGAAGGAAAAATTTCTACACATAGGAGCTAATATTTTTTTGTTCTAGGAAATTATCTAACCCTTTTTTAAAGCCATCTACTGTCCCTGCTGTGACCAGCTCCTGCGGTAGGCTATTCCATAAATTCACAGTTCTCACTGTAAAGAAGCCTTGTCGCCTCTGCAGCTTGAACCTTTTTTTCTCCAGACGGAGGGAGTGCCCCCTTGTTTTTTGAGGGGGTTTTACAAGGAACAGGATTTCACCATATTTTTTGTATGTGCCATTAATATATTTATATAAGTTAATCATGTCCCCCCTTAGTCTTCTTTTTTCAAGGCTAAATAGGTTTAATTCTTTCAATCTTTCCTCATAACTTAAATTCTCCATGCCCCTTATTAGCTTCGTTGCTCTTCTTTGTATTTTTTCCAACTCCAGGGCATCCTTTCTATGAACTGGAGCCCAGAACTGAACTGCATATTCTAGATGGGGCCTCACTAATGCTTTGTAAAGTGGCAATATTACATCTCTGTCCCGCGAGTCCATGCCTCTTTTAATACACGACAATATCCTGCTGGCCTTTGAAGCAGCTGATTGACACTGCATGCTGTTATTGAGTTTATGATTTACAAGTACACCCAGATCCTTCTCAACAAGTGAATCCGCCAGTGTAGCGCCCCCTAGGACATATGATGCATGCAGGTTGTTGGTACCAAGATGCATAACTTTACATTTATCTGCATTAAACTTCATTTGCCAAGTGGACGCCCAAACACTTAGTTTGTTTAAATCTGCCTGTAATTCATGAACATCTTCCATAGTCTGAACTATATTACATAGCTTGGTGTCATCTGCAAAAATAGAAATAGTGCTATTAATCCCTTCCTCTATATCATTAATAAATAAGTTGAATAATAGTGGTCCCAGCACTGAACCCTGGGGTACACCACTTATAACCGGGGACCATTCAGAGAAGGAATCATTGACCACAACCCTCTGGATACGGTCCTTGAGCCAATTCTCAATCCAATTACAAACTATATTTTCTAAACCTATAGTCCTTAATTTACCCATTAGGCGTCTATGGGGGACAGTGTCAAATGCCTTTGCAAAGTCTAAAAACACTAAATCCACAGCGGCCCCTCTGTCTAGACTTCTGCTCACCTCTTCATAAAAACAGATTAGGTTAGTTTGACAACTTCTGTCCTTAGTAAAACCGTGCTGGCTGTCACTTATAATGCTATTTATTGTCACATAATCCTGTATATAGTCCCTCAATAGCCCCTCAAACATTTTCCCCACGATGGATGTTAAGCTTACTGGTCTATAATTACCCGGGGAAGACCTAGAGCCCTTTTTGAAAATAGGCACCACATTTGCCCTGCGCCAGTCCCTTGGCACTATACCAGTCACTAGAGATTCTCTGAATATTATGAAAAGGGGGACAGAAATAACTGAACTAAGCTCTTTAAGAATTCTAGGGTGTAACCCATCTGGTCCCGGAGCCTTGTGCACATTTATTTTATTTAATTTAGCTTGGACCATCTCTACATTCATCCAATTCAGTATATCAACTGATATATTAACAGCACTGGCACCGGCTACATCAGCTGCTCTTTCTTCTGTTGTATATACAGAGCTAAAGAACCCATTTAGTAACTCTGCCTTCTCTTGATCCCCTGTGATCAACTCCCCATTACCATTATCTAGGGGTCCTACATGTTCAGACCTTGGCTTTTTTGCATTTATATGCTTGAAGAATTTTTTAGGATTTGTTTTACTATCCTTGGCCACCTGCCTTTCATTTTGTATTTTTGCTAATTTTATTACATTTTTACAGATTTTATTAAGCTCTTTATATTTTACAAAGGCTACAGCTGTACCCTCAGATTTGTATTTTTTAAATGCCCTTTTTTTGTCATGTATTGCCCCTTTCACAGAAGGTGTAAGCCATGTGGGGTTTAATTTGAGTCGTTTATACTTATTACCTGTAGGAATAAATTTTGCACTATAATAACTCAAAGTAGATTTGAAAATCTCCCATTTATCATTTGTTCCATTATTTGACATTTGTTCTTCCCAGTCTATATCCTGAATTGCAGCCCTCATCCTGGGGAAATTGGCTTTCTTAAAATTAAATGATTTTGCCCTCCCAGCCTGCGTTTGTTTTTTACAGTATAGGTAAAATGTAACTATATTATGATCACTGTTACCGAGGTTTTCACGAACATTGACATTCCCAACAAGATCTGCATTATTAGAAATGACCAGATCCAACAGAGCTTCACCTCTAGTCGGGTCTTCCACAAACTGGCCCATAAAATTTTCCTGCAACAGGTTGAGGAAATGTCTCCCCTTTGCAGTTGAAGCCGAACCATGACACCAATTAATATCCCGGAAATTAAAATCTCCCATTATCACTACAGTACCCGCCTGTGCAGCCCGCTCCATCTGTTTATATATCTGACCTTCCATCTCCTCAGTTATATTGGGGGGTCTATAGATTACACCAAAAGTAATTTTTTCAGTGATCACCTCCCTTTCTAGTTCCACCCACAAGGTTTCAACCTCCTCACAGTCTTCACCCACTATTGTCTCTTTCACACTCGCCTTCATATCACTTCTCACATACAGACATACACCACCACCTTTCCTATTTGTCCTGTCTTTACGAAAAAGTGTAAAACCCTGTAGATTTACAGCCCAGTCATGTGAAGAGTCCAGCCATGTTTCAGCAACACCAACTATATCTATATTTTCTTCCAGTATCAAGGCCTCCAGCTCCCCCATTTTGCTTGCTAGACTTCTGGCATTTGTGAACATACACTTTAACTTGCCTGTCAGTTTTTCACTTTTATTATCAGAAATGTGATTTGACATTAATCGGTCCTTTTTATTTACACTGATGTTTTGTTACGAAAGGATCTCCTTATCTTATTGTCTAGTCCTCTCCCCACATTCTGTTTCTCCCCCCACCAATATAGTCTGACCCCTCTCTAACCTGGCTACCCCTTTTTTTTCTACATTGACCTCCCTCCTCAGCCCTAGTTTAAAAACTCCGCCACCCCAGCTAGAATTCTCTCCCCCAGCACAGCGGACCCCCTTCCATTTAGGTGCAAATCATCTGCAGAATACAGTTTGTACCCCAATGAAAAGTCAGCCCAGTGCTCTAGGAACCCAAATCCTTCTCCTCTACACCAAGACTTCAGCCATGCATTTAACTCCCTAAGCTCCCGCTGTCTTTCCTGTGATGCGCATGGCACAGGCAGTATTCCTGAGAATACAACCTTGGAGGTCCTTCCCTTCAGCTTGTAGCCTAGTTCTTTAAAATTATTCTTAAGGCTCCTCCACCTACCATTTATTCTGTCGTTGGTACCGACATGGACCACGACAGCTGGATCATCACCAGCCCCTCCCAGCAATTTGTCCACCCGTTCCACCACATGCCGAACCCTGGCACCAGGGAGACAGCAAACCATTCGGTTGAGGCGGTCTTGGCGACAAATTATTCTATCCGTCTTCCTGATTATAGAATCCCCTACGACTATCAATTGTCTTGGCTTGCCTGCATTACCATCCCGCCGACTACTAGCTGGGCTGTTCTCCCGGCTGTTAGGGAGATCAGTATCCACTAGGGCTGCCTTTTCTGAGACTGACACCCTCGCATCATCACCCAACCTGGCAATTTTGCTTGGAATACCAGAAACCGGATCGGCCTTCCTTGTCTTTGACCCCTTTCTACTGCCCCTAACTACATTAACCCAGCTACTTACCTGATCCTGCTCACCCATGTCTTCACCCTCCAGTTCTAACCCACTAACTGCATGCTCTGTGAGCAGCAAGCTCCGCTCAAAATTGTCTATCCTCCTCAGTGTTGCATTCTGCTCCTCCAGATCTCTAATACGAGCTTCCAGGTGAACAACATGCTCACATCTGCCACAGAGATATTCACCCTGGAACTCCGGCTCCAGTCGTGTATACATATGACAAACTGTGCACTGAAGAAAACCTCCAATCTTGCTATCCATTATCCAAGTTACACCAAAACAGCGAATAATTGTCAAAGAAAAAGAAGAGTACTTACTGGGGCTTCCACTCCTCTTTTCAACTCCGGTTTTAGAACTCCACTTAGTTCACAAGCCACTTAAACCACCAAGCTCAGAAAGAGCAAGCTCAAAATGAGGTCTGCTGACTAATTTATACCACCTGTGTCCAGTTAACCCCTTCCCCCTCGTCAGCTGTTCAGCTGGAACGAATCTGCAAGGGAAAAAAAAAAAAAATTTACAAATTTTTTTTTTAAATTGTGTGAGTTTTTGCTATCTTCTATTTGCTAGCAATCAAAACAGATTCACAAACACAGAAATACAGCAACACAATACAGAAGTACAGCAACACAATCCGGTTTTAGAACTCCACTTAGTTCACAAGCCACTTAAACCACCAAGCTCAGAAAGAGCAAGCTCAAAATGAGGTCTGCTGACTAATTTATACCACCTGTGTCCAGTTAACCCCTTCCCCCTCGTCAGCTGTTCAGCTGGAACGAATCTGCAAGGGAAAAAAAAAAAAAATTTACAAATTTTTTTTTTAAATTGTGTGAGTTTTTGCTATCTTCTATTTGCTAGCAATCAAAACAGATTCACAAACACAGAAATACAGCAACACAATACAGAAGTACAGCAACACAATCCGGTTTTAGAACTCCACTTAGTTCACAAGCCACTTAAACCACCAAGCTCAGAAAGAGCAAGCTCAAAATGAGGTCTGCTGACTAATTTATACCACCTGTGTCCAGTTAACCCCTTCCCCCTCGTCAGCTGTTCAGCTGGAACGAATCTGCAAGGGAAAAAAAAAAAAAATTTACAAATTTTTTTTTTAAATTGTGTGAGTTTTTGCTATCTTCTATTTGCTAGCAATCAAAACAGATTCACAAACACAGAAATACAGCAACACAATACAGAAGTACAGCAACACAATCCGGTTTTAGAACTCCACTTAGTTCACAAGCCACTTAAACCACCAAGCTCAGAAAGAGCAAGCTCAAAATGAGGTCTGCTGACTAATTTATACCACCTGTGTCCAGTTAACCCCTTCCCCCTCGTCAGCTGTTCAGCTGGAACGAATCTGCAAGGGAAAAAAAAAAAAAATTTACAAATTTTTTTTTTAAATTGTGTGAGTTTTTGCTATCTTCTATTTGCTAGCAATCAAAACAGATTCACAAACACAGAAATACAGCAACACAATACAGAAGTACAGCAACACAATCCGGTTTTAGAACTCCACTTAGTTCACAAGCCACTTAAACCACCAAGCTCAGAAAGACGTGTGAGAATCAACAAATACAGAATGTTGGGCTCTTTAATAAGTGGCAGAATACCACATACTTTTTTGCATTCATACTTTACAGAATAAAATTTGTAGGCTTGGACATGTCTGCCATTTCATTTTTAAAAACTATGTGTTGAATTCAATTGTGTTTTGATATTCTATTACTTATATTGTTTTTTTTAATATTACACTGTTTTTCTGAAAAATATGTTTTGTAGTATTTATGGTGCAGTGTCCGGACTCTCTCCGATTATACATGTATACGCAGGTCAAATTTTAGTGCAGGGAAACATCTGAATAAGATCACTTTGTCACAGGAGGTGGGCTCACACAATATCTGTAGTCTGTAACAATATCACCCCCAAAATGTTTCTCTCGCTCCCTTCCGTCGCTCAGCGCTCTCTAGTATGACGAATAGGGCACAGTGACAATGCGTCTACAGTAAGGTCAAATCACATGCTTACAGCCTTTACTTTGGAATGAAAGCCACATTATATAACGCATTGTTACTGTGTCCTAGTATTCATGCTAGAGAGCTGGGATCCTGTAAGGAATTTTGCATGCTGTCAAAATTTTACAATTTACTTCTATGACGGCAAGCTGGGGGTTCAGTAGAGGCTCTGTTTGATAAAAAGTGACCGTGGCTTCTAAGCGGTAAGACAGAGGCTCCCTCTAACCCTCGATCGCTCCCCATCGCGATGAATCACGGTGTACCGATCAGTTGCCATGGCAGACAGAGGCCAATTGAAGGCCTATAGACATGCTATCAGTGCTCTATTATTAAGGGCTTGTCCACATGTAACGGATTTGCTGCAGAAAATTTCCGCAGCATCTCACAAGCAGACAATCCGCTGCGGAAAATGTCACGCGTTTTTTACTGCGGAAAATAGTTCCGATTTTTGCTGCGTTTTTTTCAAGGGCTGTGTGATGGTGATATTTCTTCTGGAAACCGCAGGAAATCAGTCCACTTTACGCAGCAATAATTGACATGTTGCAGAACTAAAATTATGCACCGCAGGTGAATTTCTGGACTAAATTTTTCCGCAGCGTGTGGATGACATTTGTTCAATCACACCCACTTTGCTGCTACTGTAATCCGCTGTGTATTTTCCATCCGCAATTCACTGCAGAATCACCAGTCTGTGTGTCTTCTCGCAGGAGGGAACACAGCGCAAGCAGCCCTGACACTGTCCGTAGCTGTTTGGACAGTGTCAGAGCGAAGACACAATGCCCCCTTGCCATTTAGTTATAGAAATGCCCCATTGACAGTTCAGGGGCTTATTTACATATCGGCGCCAAATATAACGGCACCGATATGTAAATAACAGAGGAAGTTGTATGGGCAGGTGAAAGGTTTTGTTTAACCCCTTCCCATCGTAAACAACTTTCAGATTTTCATTTTCGTTTTTTCCTCCCCACGTTCCAAAAGTCATAACGTTTTCATTTTTCCGTCTATATAGTCCTATGAGGGCTTGAGTTTTGCGGGACGAGTTGTAATTTTTTTGTAGCGCCATTTATTGTGCCATATAATGTACTAGGAAACGGGGAAAAATTATTTGTGGGGTAGAAAATGAAAAATAAACAGCGATTCCTCCATTGTTTTTTGCGGCTTCGTTTTTACAGAATTCACTGTGCAATTAAAACAACATGTTAACTTTATTCTGCGGGTCAATACGATTACGGCGATATCAAATATGTATAGTTTTTTCTATATTTTATTCCGAGAGCCATAACTTTTTTTTTTTTTCGTCGATTAAGTGGTATTATTTTGTGCTGGATAAGCTGTTGTTTTTAATTATACCATTTGGGGTACATGCGATGTTTTGATCACTTTTTATTCCATTTTTTGTGGCCAATGAGGTGACCAAAAAATAGGGATTCTGGCATTTACATTTTTTTTTATGTCGTACACCGTGTGGGTTAAATAATGATATATTGTTATAGTTCAGACTTTTATGGATTCGGCAATACCAATTATGTTTATTTTTTTATTTTTTTTACAGTGCTCTAGGGGGAAAATAGGAAAAGGTCTTTTTTTTTTTTTTTACTTTTAATATATATATATATTTTTCACATAAAAAAAGAGGGAGGGCTTAATAGGAGCACAAAGATGGCAGACCTGGGGGCCTTCATTAGACCCCTAGACTGCCATAGCAACCATCGCCATCCCGCGATTGCATTGCAAGCGGGGCGCAATGAGCTGCTAGAGGGGGTCGCCCCCTGCTTTCTAACGATTTAAATGCTGCGGTCGCTATTGACCGTGACATTTAACGGGTTAAACGAGCGGGATCGCGCTCGAGCGCGAACCCGCTTGTTACTGTGAAGTGTCGGCTGTAACATACAGACGACACCCGCATCGTATGGAGCGGGTTCGCTCCGTGAGCTCGTTCCATACTTCCCCTACCCGGCTATGACGTATGGATACGTCTATTGTCGGGAAAGGGTTAAATATCTCTGCTAAGGCCTCATGCACATGACCGTAGTGGTGTGCACGTAGTGGCCGCAGAGTGTCACCCGCCCGCAAATCACAGGCCATGCACATTGCCGTGTGCATTAATTTCAATGAGCCTGGACTCCAGGCTCCTGGGTAATGCAAAATGGACCATGGAAACCATGGTCGTGTGCATGAGACCATTGAAATTAATGGGGCCGCAATTCACTGGCAGATTTTTGGGTGAATTGCAGCCGCAAAAATAGGTTTGTGTCCATGGGGCCTATGATTTATTTCACGAAGAAATCTGCAGCTGAAAATTAGTTCCATGCATGTGTATTGGGTTGTTTCTGCAGTATGAGCATGGATCTTTACAAACTCCATTCAGATGCATGAAACAGTCGCAAAAATGTCTGCAACAAATCTGCCTGTGTGAACATACCCAAATAGTATGAATTTTAATAATGTATCGATTTAAACATAAAAACATCAGCATGAACTTTCATACACATAACAATTTAGTCAAAACTTTTATTTCATTTTTATTATTTTTATTTCTAGTTGTTTATATAGCACTATACAGAGAATTTTCATCATTCACATAAGTCCCTGTCCACAATGTGGCTCACAATATAATTTTATTATCTCAGACATACACATATTTGGCCCAATTTCATAGGAGGCCAATTAAGCAATTATACAAATGTCACTTTCTTTTTGAGATATATTTTCAATAATACTCTAATACCTTATGTCCTATGTAACTGAGCAGCACAATTTAAGAAATCCCCTGTGGTCCTTCACTATGCCATGCCAAAAGAGCAGCACTGTCACGAGCCTCCTGGCATTGCACCAACCTTGACAGTTTTGAAAAGTGTCTAGAAAAAGGGGTGTGACTAAAGTAAAGCTTGAAAGGGTTATCCAAGTTCTTAACATTTTTTAGAAATGCCTGCAAATGTCTTGCAAGAAAAACAGTACTCTCCTAACCTTTCCCCGGCAAACAGCGCTAACGCTCCGGTGATTGTTTTCATGCAGGCAGCATGTGACCAATGCAGCTAATCAGAGGGCTCAGCGGTGACATATCGTATTTCTGGCATCATGCCAAGAATACAACACATGACCGTTGAGTCCTCTAATTGGGAGAAAGGGATCAGTCAACAGCAGTAGTACAGTAGATAGTTTCATGGAGAGTCCATGAACAAATAGGTCATTGGGGGCTTATCAATCATGTTTGTAGTATACATAAACATAGTACACAGAACCCAAGGGCCTTACACATACACTGAACTCTTCTGATAAGGTAGCCCCATAGCAAAACCCTGAATTGGCCAGCCAATTCACCACAAATTGTGGATGGACACATTTGGTACAAAAACATATGAGAAAATAACAATAAAGTATAAAAATTAGAACATTTCCCAAATTCCCCAAGAGTCCATTGAATAGGCTAAACAAATCGTTTTGATCCGAATAAATTAGCCGTAAATAGCAATTCCCCTGATTTTCCTTTCTGAGTCTCTGATGTCTTCTAGGACTGTATCCAAGTTGGATACAATCCTAGAAGACATCAGAGAGTCAAACAGGGCAACCGGGGCACTTGTTATTCCATCCCTGAAATTAAAAAAATACCCTTCTCCCTTCTATCTTACTCTAATCTGTAAAATGGCGATTGGCAGCTGCCATTTACTTTATTTGTGCGCCACGAAACTCAAAAGTTTCCGAAAAGGATCCAAAACTTTTGTGAAATTTGCACGACGTTTGATTCATTTAGAATCGATTTGCTCATCCATAATCAGTTTGTTTCATCAAAGGGGTTATCCACTTTCTGAAAACGGATGACCTATCCACCGGATAGGTCATCAGTATATTATCGGTGCGTGTCCGACATCCGGACCCCGCACCGATCCGCAACTGCAGCTACCTCCGTGCATCGGATGATTGGAACCGGATGCAGTAGTTGGAGCCGAAAGCAGATGGCACCGACCTCTACATAGCGGCCATTCGGCAGAACAGCAGCTCTGCTCCTATTCACATGAAAAGGAGCAGAGCTGCAATACTGCAGCTTGGCCGCTATTCTTTGACCAGGGACGTCAGGAGATCCCTCTAGGAGTGGCAACCGATGTGATGTCATCGTCTCCATGGCGACTGCATTGATACGACTGCTGTGATGTCGCCGTCTATAAGGCGACCGTTGTGATGTCGCTGTCTCCATAGCTAGCGCTGTGATGCTGCCAGCTCCATGACAAACGCTGTAATGTCGCCGTCTCCATGGCGACCACTGTAGTGCGATCATTGTGATGTCGTCATCACCGTGGTGACTGTTATGATGCGACCACTGTGATTACGGCGTCTCCATAGCGACCGCTGTGATATTTTACTATCTCCATGGCGACCGCTCAGATGTAAAGGTCTCCATAGCGACCGCTGTAATGTCGTCGTCTCCATTGCGACCGCTGTGATGTTATATCCATGGCGACCGCTGTGATGTTACCGTCTCCATAACGACCGCTGTTATGTCACCGTCTCCATGGCGACCACTGAGATGTCGTCGCTCCATGGCAACCTCTGCGATGTTGCCGTCTCCATGGTGACCGCTGCGATGTCTCCGTCTCCATGACGGACATTGTGATGTCATCACCACCATTGTGACCACTGGGATGTCGCGGTTTCCATGGCGACCGCTAAGACGTTGCCGTCTCCATGTCGACCACTGTGATGTCGCCGTCTCCATGGAAATCGCTGTGATGTCGCCGTCTGCATCGCGACCATTGGGATGTCCCAGTCTCCATGGGGATCGCTGTGATGTCGCCGTCCCCATGGCGACTGCTGTGATGTCTCACTGTGTCCATGGCGATTGCAGTGATGTTGCCATCTCCATGGCGACCACTGTAGTGCGACCATTGTGGTGTCGTCATCCCCATGGTGACTGCTGTGATGCGACCACTGTGATATTGTCGTCTCCATGGCAACCACTGTGATATCGTTGTCTCCATGGCGACCACTGTGATGTCGTCATCGTCTCCATGGTGACCACTGTGATGTCGCCATCTCCATAGCGACCACTGTGATGTCGCTGTCTCCATGGCGACCCCATGGATGTTATCGTCTCTATGGCGACTGCTGGGATGTTGCCGTCTCCATGGCGACTGCTGTGATGTCGCCGTTTCCATGGCTACCGCTGGGATGTCGCCGGCTCCATGGCGACACCTCCATGGCGCCATCCCCATGGCGAATGCTGTGATGTTGCCGTATCTATAGTGACCGCTGTGTTATCGCCGCCTCCATGGCGACTGTTGTAATGCGATTGCTGTGATGTCGCTGTCTCCATTGCGACCGCTTTGATGTCATCATCGCCATGGAGGCCGCTGGGATGTTGCCATCTCCATGGCGACCACTGGGATGTTGCTGTCTTCATGATGACTTCTGTGATGTTGTCATCTCCATGGCAACCACTGTGATATCGTCGTCTCCATGGCGACCACTGTGATGTCGTCGTCTCCATGGTGACCACTGTGATGTCGCCATCTCCATGGCGACCACTGTGATGTCGCTGTCTCCATGGCGACCCCATGGATGTTATCGTCTCTATGGCGACTGCTGGGATGTCACCGTCTCCATGGCGACTGCTGTGATGTCGTCGTTTCCATGGCTACCGCTGGGATGTCGCCGGCACCATGGTGACTTCTGTGATGTCATCGTCTCCATGGCAACCGCTGTGATGTCGCTGTCTCCAGGGCGACAGCCGTGGTGTCGCCGTCTCCATGGCGAGCGCCGTGATGTCGCCGTCTCCATGGTGACCACTGTGATGTTATTGTCCCCACGGTGACCGCCGTGATGTTATTGTCTCCATCGCAACCGCTTTGATGTCACCATCTCCATGGTGACCACTGTGATGTCACCGTCTCCATAGCGATCGCTGTGATGTCGACACCATGGTGACTGCTGTGATGCTACCGCTGTGACGTCGTCGTCGCAATGGGGACCACTGTGATGTCCTCTTCTCCTTGGTGACTGCTGTGATCCGATCGCTGTGATGTCGCCCTCTCCATGGCGACCGCTGTGATGTCTCCTCCATGGAGACCACTGTGATAGCCAGGGATTCCAGTCCAGAAGGAGCCCCTGACATCCCAGTCCATATATAGATAGTGACGACAGGGGCTCCCTCTAGGAGCAGAATCCCTGGCTAAAGCATTGGCAAAGCTCTGGCCGGGGATTCTGTCATCTCTATTTATATATGGACATTGACGTCAGGAGCTACTCCTGGAGCGAAATCCCCACCATGAGCGTTTCCGACATTCTGACCGGAGATTCTGCTCCTAGAGGGAGCCTCTGCCATCACTGCCCATATATGGACAGTGACATCGGGGGCTCTTAATGGAGTGGAATCCCAGTCCACAGTGTGGCCGATGCTTCCGGCTGGGGATTCTGCTCCTAGAGGGAGCCCCAATGGCGCTATCTACAGGGGGTAGCGCTATCTACCGGGGGTGGCGCTATCTACAGTGGGGGCATGGGTGGCACTATCTACAGGGGGTGTATATGGAACTATCTACAAGGGGGACATTATTGGCACTATCTACAGGGGGCTGTGTGGCAGTATCTTGTCCAGGGGCAGAATGCCGACGAGAGTGTCGGCAACGCGCTGGCCGGGGATTCCGGTTCAGGAGGAACCCTGACGTCACTGTCCATATGTGGGCAGGGATGTCAGGGGCTCCATCTAGTAGCGGAATCCCCGGCTAGAGCGTCGGCAACTCTCTGGCTGGGAATTTCGCTCCTGGAGGAGCACCTGGCATTACTGTTCATATAGGGATAGGGACTCCCTCCAGGAGCAGAGTCTCTGGCCAGAGCATCGACAATGTTCTGGCCAGGGAATCCCCTGTGGGGTGCTGCCAGAATGTGGATGTGGCAGCACCCGGCGTTCATCCAGCAAACAGTACATTTAGATAGGCTATGGCGCCGGACCTTCCAGGGAACCGGTCTAAGAAACGCTACAGATAACTTTTTTGGATGGTGCCACAGCCTATGCCATAAGCTGTAGCACCATCACTTGTGCCAGAACAGATTCCATAGAAAGCTATGGGATCCGTTCTAGCATCAGTTTCCCTCAGGCTTTTCTGCAACATGCCAGGGGAATACTGACAGGGACAATGGATATATGTGATATTGCAGTGAACAGATAAATAGATAAAGGTAAATAGATGTGTAATTTTTTTTCTGTAGTCAACAATCAGCTGTATTCTAATGAAGATCATAAACATTCCATATAGTCATATTGTTCTAATGATACATATTATCTCACACGCAATAAAACATATTATCTCACTCAATAAAACATTTCTGAGGCTCTATTCACACTACTATTGAGAGCCGCCATTGGGGGTTTCACTACTTTTGACGGCAAGAGTAGTGCAACATGCCCCGTTATTCTTGTCATGAAACTGGTAGAAAACTTAACTAAACCCAAATGGACCCCATTAAAAGTCAATGGGTTCTGTTG